>NC_134483.1:497711249-497908749 GCF_040206685.1 Ascaphus truei | reverse complement strand
GAAGAGGCCATCAGCCACATTCACTGCCACTGAATTTTGCCAGCTTCCACCAGCAGGAGTCAGGAGGAACGAGCGATCACACACACCACCAACCCCCCTTGACTGAGCCACCGAGAACGCCCACCCCCCTACCCCCCATTCCCCCCCCCATTCTCCCCCCCCATTCCCCCCCATGACTGAGCCGCTGAGCACGCCCCCCTCACCGCTGCTGCCCAGATCCCCCACCCCCCGTGGCAGCAGACAGCCTCTGGCTCTTACTCACACTCACTCTCCCTCTCCCCTCACCGGTTCTGGTCTCCTCCATTCCCTGCTCACTGTTGCAGCCCAGGAACTCCCCCACCGGAGAGGAGGAAGGGAAGGCAGCATGGGGGGGAGAGTAGAGAACACACACACAACTCAGACAGAGACAGTTAAGACATCCCTCACCCCGTATCTCCGTACCTCTGCCGGGGGGGGAGGAGAGAGGGGGTGCTGGCTCAGGGCTGGGGGACTCAGACTCGACAGCTCAGACTCCTCTGCCGGGAGGAGAAGGGGGTGGGCTAGCAGAAGGCACCAGCGGCAGGACACAGAGAATAACACACACACACCACATAGAGAGACACACACACCACATAAAGAGAGAGACCCACACACACACCACATAGAGAGACACATACACACCACACAGACACACACACTCTGAGTGACACACATTAACTGACACACTGACTGACACACACACACACTGATTGACTAATTGACTGACTCACACACACTGACACACCACACTTACTGACATACACACGGAATTCACAGTTACTATAAATATAGAAGTTCAAATAGCTAAAACACACGTTCTAAGTCAAACTTCTTTGTGTTTTGGCACTGAAATTGAGTTTAGATTTTGAATTATAAACATCACAAATACAAATACAATTTGAGTGACAAAACAGTGATAAAAGACAAAGAAGTTTCACTTAAAATGTGCGTGCTCGGAACACACACTTTTTAAAAAATGTGTATTGGGGTGGGGGTCTTTTTAATATGTTTTGGAGGGATGAGGGGGTCTTTTTATATGTATTGGGGGCTGAGGTCTTTTTTATATTTTTGGGCAAGTGGGGTTCTTTTTAAAATGTATTGGGTGAGTGGGTTTTAAAAAAAAATGTATTGGGCTAGTGAGGGGGCTTTTTAAAATGTATTGGGGGAGTGGGGGGCTTTTAAAAATGTATTTGGGGAGTGAGGGCTTTGTAAATGTATTGAGGGATGGGGAGGGGGCTTTTTAAAATATATTGGGGGGGTGGGGGGCTTTTGTTGCGTTAGTACATACCACACAGGCTTGCGGTTCTTGGCAGCGTGTTGTTTTGTGGGTTTACATTGTGGTGTATTTCTCTATGTGCAATATACTGTATAACTTTTTTTTTTTTAAAGAGAGAAATAACAAGTGAAGTATGTTACTTCAGGGTTTTGTTCTTGGTTATTAAATTGTCACAGCTTGCAGGGGGTTTGTAGCATGCTAGAATGGGTCCTGGGGCAAATCATGGGCGATGCCCTGGTGAGTTTTGGGCAGGTTGCGTAATGCCCGGTTTGTGTATATTACTATGGTGACTGAGCCAATTATCCAGCCAGCTGGGGAGGCGAGTGGGGGTGGTGTCATGAGTTTCCCCCTTTATTATCAGTTAAAAATTATATCTAAAAATTAACCTTTACATCTAGTGCAATTAAAGTTTTACTTGTCATTTTCATCGTACAGTATATGTCATGTAGTAAAATGAAAAGATGTACCAGTACAATTATAGTGATTTTCTGTACAATGGTAAAAAAACACAACATCCATAGGTTTTTTGCACTCTATTTATCATTCCGATAATGAGAGCAATAACAATGCTCGTCCCCCGTTGCATCGGTATGAGGAAGGTGAGTATTTTATAAATGTAATTTCCTTGTTTTTTTCACTTCAGCATTCCGTGACAGTGTGAGGCAGGTTTGAGCTGTACCTGTACGTCTGCTGGTGGAGTCCAATTCCTCCCAGGTAAGAACTTTGCTACATTTTTCCAATGGTAGGAAAAAATTCAATATTTATAACATTAAGTTAAAGAATAACACAATTGTACAAAGAATCAACATAGGTATTTATATACATGGCTATATGGTGTGTGGTGGAAGAGGAATCAGGCACTTTTAGTTTGAGTCTGGAAACTCTTTATAGGGCTCTACAGTACAAGAAACTCCACATAGTGGTTATATATCTATTAGGAATGGAGCTGGTATACTAACTAGGAGAGAATAAATACAATTTCTACCACATTTCTATATTTAAAGCTGTATTATTTATTGATAATTACTTTTTGATTGCTTAGGGTTCTGGAACTTTTTGTCTTACAAAAATACCATTATATATATATATATATATATATATATATATATAGACCATAATATATGTCCCCTCTTGTGTGTGTGTGTATATATATATATATATATATATATATATATATATATATATATATATATATATATATATATATATATAAATATACATACATATACATACATATACACACACACACACACACAAGAGGGGACAGCTGGCACTCCTAATACTCAATAAGGTGGCGGTGCATGTCGTATACCAATGCAAATAGAAAAACAATCCACTCCAGATGAAGCAGACAACAAGACAGCACTCAATGGTAAGTGAAAAAAAAACCTGTATTCAGATAACAGTACAGCACAGACTGGACTAGTTTATGCTGTACTGTTATCTGAATACAGGTTTTTTTTTCACTTACCATTGAGTGATGTCTTGTTGTCTGCTTCATCTGGAGTGGATTGTTATATATATACACACACACACACAAACAAATACACACACACACACACACATACATAAACATGCATATACACACACACATATATATGTAGCAGGGTCGCCCCTGGGCCCTCATCCTTACCTCCACTGTGGTGGCTGGCGCGGGTATCGCCTCCGTCAACGGTAAACCCGCTGGCTAACCAGAGAGGTGGGGGCCAGTTGCAGGGAGCGCTCGGAGGCTCTGCGGCGCATCCGAATAGCGGGCGCCGCCATTTTAATTGTCTGCACATGCACAGTGTAGTCGCGCATGCGCAGCAGGGATCCCTAGTCTGGCGGCCATGTCGGGGTTGGCGCGAGAGTACTACACCCTAGAATCCTGCATAGGTGGAGGCGCTACGAGCATCGTTCCAGGATACACCCCAGACTCCCAGCAGCGGAGGCTCAGACCTCCTGTGAGCCACAGGTAGTGCACCACACACACCGTAGCCACACATATCCCACTGGGGGGTGGGGGGGTATGTGTTACATTTGGAGGCGCTGCTGAGATCTCAGCCCTGGGGTGCCTTACTCAGTAGTCTAAACTGGTGATACTGTCCAAACCACCATGCCTACGCTCATGTCGCAATAAGTGGGCATATGGGCCGCCAGACTCCAAGAACCTCTGAGACACGTGGTCGCTGTAGGAGGGGTTCCCTCCCAAATCTCCATGTTCACTGTCTGCAGTACAGTACAGACATTACCTGGTCTGGGTGGAGCCAGACTCCTCAGAAGGAACTACCACCCTGGTCACCAAGAGAATACCCTCCTACTGGCCGTAGAACAACAGCTATGTTCCGAAGATGTCCCACAGGTTGTACAGTATACCTGCCAGGGACTTTACCATAAGGGTATCCGCTCATATACTCTGAGCTAGTATCCCCTCACGCTGCCCCCTGGTCGTTCACTTCCATTACAAGGCAGGAGTTCCATACATTGGCCTTGAAGCTCAATGCGGCTCCCAGCCACCTGGTTGCCGTGGCCGGAATTCCTGCTAGCACCTGTCTTGCTGGACATCCAGGAGCACGCTCGAAAACTCCCCGGGCTAGCTAATGCTGGGGTCATAGGCTGAAGTTTGACCCACCCTCCAATGGAGTACTCTAATAATGGATGTAGGCTTTGCCATAAGCGAGGAAGATGGCCCCCAATTCCTAAATTTGCCAGAGGTTCCGACCGTTGGGTGCCCATTTATTTACCCTGGCCTACCAGTTTCCTTGGCACCATTCCTCCCGTGCCCCGCCTCAGAAGTTCCTGATCAAGTGGAAGCGTCCATCCCCTCCTACACTCCTGGAGGTTGGAAGGCTAATGCTCCGGTATCAAGTACCCCATCCTGAGAGATGTACTCCTACCCTGTGAACCTGCACCCCATGTGCTGCGCAAGGAGTCATCCACTGGGCCGGGAATCCACCACAGTCACCTTCCCCTAGCCCTCAGGTGAGAAGTTTTACCCCGAGCATGGAACTGATAGTCGCTTAGCAAGTGTCAGCTCTGTACTAGGAGTGACCCTACTGCAACTTGTGGAGGCCCTGATCATGTCTTCACAGTCGCAGGACTGCGAAACACTAAAGGCCTTCTTTGGAGTGCGACCCACGTCACTAGGTGAAGAAACGTTTGATGATTGGCGGGAGCCTGCGGAACAGGTGGTGCCAGAGTGGACGTGTTCAGCCGCTACAAAATGGCGACGGGTTATACAGTTCTTGCAGCCCCTGGCCTCCAACCTCGAGAGACTGTGTGCGCCGTGCACGCCGTCGCAGCTGCGGCCACCGGGGACAAAGCCTAAAAATTATTTCCATGAGACCTATATTGACAAACCTAATTCACATGTGAGGCCCAACAGCAGCTAAACCCCATATTTTCGGGTCTGGGCAAAACAAATCCACAAGTGTATTTAATATAAAATTCGATGGCAGATTTCACATAATCCAGGAGGAACAGATCTGATGGCGGATTAGGATGTATCTGCCCATTTTTTTCAGTGCCCAATCTGTCTTCAGATTCCATGTGCGGATCAGATTTTGGCAAACATCGTGCTTAAAATCCATTAATCGGATTTTGACAGTTCCGCCCATTCCTGTTCAAAACACTGGTTGTCCAGTAAGTGTACCATAGGTGTGCTTGCCTTAGAACATCTTGCACCTTAACATCTTTACTTTATACATTTTTCTTCTTGCAATCAGGCTCTGTAGAAATATGTTTTCCGGCAACAGAAATTTAATAGTGATCGCATATACCATGAATGAAAGAAATTGGGGACCAAGGTTTATTGGATGTTCAAGGATATCAAAAAGGAAACAACAGCTCAATATTTCTTTACCGCTTGATCTTCTAGGCGGTGAATCTAGGGTAGATTCACTCAAATCATAATATTCCATATTGGAATGACCACTTCAATAATAATGCCATGTTTTATATGTGGTTTTGGATCCCAAAGACTAAACATTTTTGTATTTGTATCTACAGTACCTGGATATTGTTAAACAATCCCCTACAGTTTCTCAAAATACCAGCACAGATGATAAAGGGAATATCATGAATAGAATAGATATACCAAAGTCAGTTTAAAGCAGCAATTCATGGGGCCTTTTTTGAAGTGAAACTTCTTTAGCGCCACCTACGGTACCACAAGCAAAATTCCCTGGCAGTAAATGGAGTTGATGGGAACGGAAGTCTGTGGTGACGGAAGTAACGACACTGCTGGCAGAAAAAGCCATCAGCAACATTTACTGCAACTGAATGTTGCCAGCTTCCAGCAGCAGGAGTCAGGACACACACAACCCCCACCCCCCAGTGAGCCCTCGAGCAGCCCGAACCCCCAGTGAGTGAGCCGCCGCCGAGCAACCCTCTTGCTCCTTGTCAGGAATCCACTCCTGGCTTTGGCTGGAGCCCATCCATCCGGAGCTTTGCAGGTTCCAGACAATCTATTCCCTGCTTCTGCAATCACCTGCCTCCTGCTGCCTCCTGTGCAGCTCTGGCCTGATTGGCCTCCTGTGCTATTTAGTGCCAGCCCCGCCCTCAGGAAGTTGCTGGAGATAGACTTTGCTATCCAAGTTGCAAGTGACTTTGCTTGTCACAGACTCCCTGTTTGGCCTGCTAGGCCTCCTTGTGCCTGGTATCCTGCTTCCAGTCCCCTGCTTCACAAGGCCTTCTTGCTTAGCAGCCCCGGCGCTGCTTTCCTTGTTCCTGGCAGACTTTGCCGCCGCGCTGAAGTGGCTACGCTGGTGTCCCCAGTGTTTCCTGTGGCGTGTCTGCACCCCTGGTTCCTGTGGCCTTCCTGTTGGCAGTTCCTGTTCCCAGTGGTCTCCACCACTCTCGGCTGTACCTGGCTAGGGGGTGCTGTTTTGTGCTGAAGCACTGGATTCTGCAGTTCCTGTTCCCAGTGGGCTCCACCACTCTCGGCTGTACCTGGCTAGGGGTTTCCGTTCTGTGCTGTAGCACTGGATTTCCAGTTCCTGTTCCTATCCCTGAAGTACTTTCACCCAAGATTTCCTGTTGATGACTTCGGCTTCTTTCCTCAACCACCGCTCCTGTGCCACCTGCCTTGACCACTGCCTGGATAACGTTAACCCTACTTTCTCCAATCCTGACCTGGCTATGTCTGATTACGGAATCCGCACTCCGGACCTGACTCCGTGGCTTAAGGTCGGTGTTTATACATCCCCACCTCTGCCCCGCGGTCCGGTACCAGTTTGTGGCAAGCACGTACGTTACACTCCTCCAGTGAGTGAGCCGCCGCCGAGAAAATTGAGTGAGCCACCGCCGAGCAGGCTCCCGCCCCCCAGGGAGTGAGCCGCCACCAAGCAACCCTCCTGCCCCTCCAGTGAGTTAGCCGCCACCGAGCAACCCTCCCGCCCGCCACCCCCAGTGAGTGAGCTGCCACCAAGCAACCCACAGTGAGCTTTGAAAATCCATCATTACGTGAATTCAGTAAGCCGAGAGAAGTTGGTACCGGCTCCCCCCAACGGAGGTATCTCTGGGTTTCCCAGAGTTCAAATGAATGAGGTACAGCTCTGGAGATCCCCTTTCAAACCTATGTTAAAATATGAAAATAAATAAACAAAATGGCCTGGATTGCCACTTTAACATTATGAGCTTCATTAAACTATTTCCAATGCCAAGAGTGCTGTTATCTCGATCCTTGTGAATAAAGCTCTAATTACCAATAGATGTGTGGAATTAATTTTTTTTTTTTCAGAAATCAAAGGGAGAGCTCTGTATGTTACAAAAGGAGGAGTTATTTATGAGACACAAAGCTCCTGTAAACATGGCTGTAATGTATCAGGATAACATGTGCTCTTCTATGTTAGAATAAATGAATGTTCTTTGAAAATGTGTTGGGTTGCGTTAACACGTTTTTATGGCAATATATAATTGGCCGTTAATATATTAGTAAAGTTTCTTTGTCCCACAGCACACAATGGATCCAACTTCAATAAATATAGAAGAGATTAACACGCTAATAAATGAATTAGAGATCAAACAGGCAAGCATGGAGGAAAAATCCACAGAAAAAGGTAAAACTGTTACATTTTTTGTTGTTGAATAAATATTATTGTGGTCTTCGAATGAGTAAATGTGCCAACTAAAAGGGAAGTTTAATGTGTGCAAATTGGTAAAGTATGTGTAGCCATGTGTAAAATTGGTGTACAGATCTCTCTCATGCTGGCAGTAATCCTGGTAAGAAGGCATGGTTGCCAGTAACCATCATGGAGGTTTGCCCTCAAACCCTGGTGAAGTGTCATATTGTAATGTTCCGGGAGTCACGTCGCCCTCGGCGTGCTCCCCACTCACCTGCATCTCCGCCGGGTCCTCCCGCGGCACGCAGGCATCCTCCCTACAGGACGCCGATCGCAGCTCCACGTGGGCGCGTGCGCGCACGCCAATGCTCCTCTTCTAATGTTGGCCCTGCGGGTATGCCCGATCACACGCCCGCAAGCGCAGCTACACGGAGGCGCGGCCACACGGAGGCGCACCAACCCCTTAAAGGTACAGCACCTCAAACCATTGCTGCAATCAAATGCAGCCTTACTACTGGGCTTTATTGCTCCTCCCCTGGGACTCATGCTGGACCTATCCCTGCCGTAGCCTGGCCCTTCCACACACCCCCACCTTGCTGTGCTGCCATTGGACCCTCTCTCCCATATATACCCTACAGTTTCACTAACTCTTCGGCTGAGCATAGAACCAGTTGTTCTCATCACTCTCTGCCTCCCTAGTCCTGTCCTGTCCTGTCTTGTTTTGCAGTCTTCCCCGTGTACCGACCCGGCTTCCTCTACGACCCTCCGCACCTCTGGCGTCCCGAACTTGGCTTACGGCAATACGACTCTCCACACCTCTGGCACCCCGAACCCGTCAAACGGTAAAACGATTACGTCTCTCTCTCTAACCACGGACTTGGCTAACAGCTCCCTCTACCATTCGTACCTCTCCTGCCCCGACTCGGACTCCCAGACCACTCTACTCTCAATACGTGCCCTCGTGGCTGTGGGTGGCATTATATCCTATCCCACCTCAGCACCGTGGTCCCGCCTCGTTTGTGGTGAGCTCGTCCTGACACATGTAGCAAAGGAAGTGACAACATGCTTTGTGTCTACTGTTAGTGACATAGAGGTGGGTCTTTCTGGAGTCTATATAAGACACAGAACTGCCTAAAGTTAGTGGTTGTGTTAAGGTTCATCCTAAGTGTATACAGCAGTTCAAGTCTGTCTGTCAGAGTCACGGGCAAGCTAATTACACACTGTGCCCAGGGAACTGGCACAGGTGGTGGTCTCCCTTAGGGGAGAGGTGGAGAACAACTCAATTAAGAGAGGAGGAACCTTCTGCATGGAGTACCTCAACGAAATGAGCGGCTAAGTGTTGGCCGCGATGAGGGGCAGTCTGCCAGAGGAGATGACATTAAAAATGCCCCGGTTCAAAAGATCCCTTCTGTGTGAGTGTGGAGTTATTCAGCAGAAGGATGAACCAAGAAGGAGTTCCCCATCAGATACTTCCCCCTGCTGCCATAGGGATCCTGATGGGGTAGAGGCGCTGTACCAAATGTGAGTAGGACTCAGAACACTACCTCAGACGCCTGTCATGGTGATATTCCCCATTACCAACCAGCGGGAGACTCAGGAGTCCTGTTGCCTGCAAGTGCACCACAACACACTTACATGTAATTGGGAGCAGATTACACCCACAGGGGCCAATATGAGATTGGGTGGGGGCCTGCAATCGTTACATTTTTGGAGGTGATGCTGAGAGGACTGTATCAACAGGACAGGCTTTTGCTAGGCACACTAGAAAACAGGGAGAGTGTATGCTGCCAGTCAGTGTGTGGATGGGACGGGAGCCTAGGGGTAGTCAGGAAGGTCGTGGCGACTCGCAAAGCACACACTAGGGCCCTGAGAGGGGTAAAGTGGGTCTGGAGACAGGGCTATAGCTGTCCTAGTCACTTTGAGGTGGCTAGTCATAGGATGCCTGAAGGGATAGCCTGGATAACTCGGTTCAGGAATTCTGGAGAGGATCTGCGCTAGAGGTAGCCAAGAGAGGTTGACGCCCTAGTACTGCATGGGAGAAGCCAGAGTACTCTAGCCAGTAACCAGAACACTTGCCACAGAGCACATACTGGAGGAAGGAAGACACAGCATACACAGAGAGAGTGAGCCTAGCCTGAGGTAGTAACATGAGGCAGACATACATGGGATACATGTAGGTGGTGCACTGGCATTCTTTATTGCATCGAAATGGTGACTGCCCAGCAGAGACGAGCACCATGTGCGATCGCAGTTATCAAGTAAAGATGGCGACTGCAAGTAGTGAAGTTCAGCGCGGTGCGGAGAATCCAAGATGGCGGCCAGAGCCTGATGGAGAGAGCGCATGTGGTGTGTGTACCACAGAAGAACAGACTACCGAAGTGACTTGGCTAGTTTGTTATGGAGTGGCTGCCTGCACCGTTTTTGTCCTGCCTAGGATCCCGGGGTGCTACCCTGGAGGACAGTGTTGAGGACACTGTTGTCATGTGCAGAGTGGATGGAGAACCTGATTGCCAGACGGTGATCAACAGACAAGTATCTACCTCAGTTGCTATAGTGAATGGCCGTGCAAACCAAGATGGCGGTTCCCACTTCCCTGGGAGACCGCGTGGGCCGATTGAAGAAAATTCTGCAAATGCTAAAATTGCAAGGAGTTGGCCGGGATTGGCGCCAAATAAAGAACCCCACCCTGCTGGGGGTAGTGGCGCAAAAGCTGTGGCCGTGCCCTCCTGGACTGTGACAGGCTCAGCGCCAATCATGGGTCATCAAGTGAACCTATGGGACCCTCCCTTAATATCTACCAGGGGGAGGGGTCCCTGTATCTGCCAATTACGAACCGAGTTGGTTGAGGGAGGACCTGGATGTGCGTTTCCTGCCCTTCAGTTGCGAGGAGCTGGTGAACAGGCGAGACTACTGTGCAAAGTGTCCCCTGTAACCAGTACAATTGAGAACGAGATAGACATTGCAGTGCACCCCTATTCATTGCCAGGAGGCTTCCTGGTAGTAAAGGCTGGGGATAAAGAGACATTGCGATGCCTGTGCATGCAGTGCCGATTGCCAGACGGAGAAGCCAGTACCACAGCAAGATGCCCCCAATGTGGCATATCTTATCTGTGGGCCGTGCAACCCTTTGTGCCTGGGTAAGCCGTGGAGGCGGAAGGAGAGACAGCCAAGCTGACGGCTGGAGCCTCGCCCAAGATCAAAACGGAGAAAGCTGATCCTGGAGAATGGGGATCGTTGCTGATGATCGCTACGGAGCAGAAAGAAACTGGGGCATGCAACCGCAGCGAGAAACCAGAAGCTCGCTGTCGGTCCCCTGCGGAGGTACCCTTGCCAGCATCCGAGTCTGCCTCGTCGGACGATGAGCAAGCAAGCCCGACATCGGTGGTGATGCACCTACCGGCGGACCAATCCAGCGGTGCTGGAAAAGAGTTGACACTTACCGGTGATGTAGCGGAGCAGAGTCTGGAGAGTCCGCGATCACCTGCGCTGGTGCGACCGGAGCGGATGAGTTCCACGGCCGTGGCGACTCCCCACGTGGAAGGCGGAGAAGACACCATCACAAGCCGAAGGAGCGGTGAGACATCCCCTTACCCTCCACAGGCTCCGAAGGAGATGACGACGAAGGAAGGCCTAGCCAAGGCCCAAGCGGAGCAGCGAAAGAACCATCACTTCCAGCGGCGGATGTCATTCTGGAGGAAGAATTTCCGGTGGGGAACCCAACTCAAGATGGCGGCGCCTCGTCCCGTGAGATCGATGATGTCACTTCCGGCGGACACAGCGGAACCGGTTGGAAGATGGCCGCACCCTCGCGACCGCCGTGCTGTACCAGGTCGTCTGGAGGAGAGAAGAGCAAGAGCTGGCAGGCCCTGCGGAAGCCTGGGAACCAGGAGACGGGTGAGCCTGAACTGCAACCAGCTGGTACCGGTCGAGGTATTGTGAAATTGCGGATAGTGATGCCACATCGCCAGCAGAAGTCCCCTTTTATTCTGCCCTCGCCCATGGCCCAAACCCCTGCCCCTGTCACCTCGTCATCCGGGTCCCTATCGAGCCAAGGGTTGTCTGGGGAGTCACTGGATAATTCCGAGGAATGGACTGGGTCAACTCTGGACTGGGGAGATTGTTTCACTTCCGATGAGGGATTGGGGAGGGAGACGATTGCCTCTGGGGTGTCGTCCAAAACGAATTCGATGGATTGCAATGTTAATGTAAAATGTAGGCCTAAACGCCTGGGGTCCATTTCTACTGCTCCGGCAGCTTTTATTCGAAGTAATCACCGGCTTGTACCTGGCATGTTCCTGGAATGCCACGCTGTTCACCCAGAGCATGCCCGGCTGACGCGCGGTTGATGTGTTTATTGATAATGGTTCGGATTTTAATAGGCTGCAATGCTTCGCGTGTCCGCCAGATGGCAGAAATTCATGACTTGTAATGCGCCGAATCAGTAATGTGTCGGCTTGCAGGTGTTTCGTTTAAAAAAGATACCGTACCACAGTGTGCTATTCTAACTTGGCCTTGAGACTGAAGGAAGAGGTTGCAAAAATGTATCAATTTAGGCTTTTCATATTAAAGAAAGACAAAGACCAGTTTCAGTTTGTGTTACACTATTCTGCAGAGACCCACCATGAGTGTTCAAGTGCAGCCTGCTTTCCAAAAACCTGACAGAAGTTATGCGTATTTGATATGGGCCGCGATTAATGCAACAGAGGATAAGATGGCAACAGTTGCTCAAATTTATCAGTATTTTATCGAAAAATATGACTTTTACAAATTTTTGCCAACTCCTCATACGTGGAAGCGTGCAGTAAGGAAAAGGTTATGTAGTGACCCCTGTTTTCACCGTATTGAGCCCCAATTCGTTGGAGGGTATTGGTGTGTGTCACCGGATTTTTCCCGTATCTATGATCATGGAGGCGGCAAAAGGCAAAGGGTCGTGTTAAAACCAACTAAGAAGCGACAGTCGCTGCCAAGCAATGCACCAGCACCAGCACCAGCACCGGCTTCCAATGACGGTCCCACTGTCAGTGACAACCCTGAGCCTGAGCCTGAGGCTGAGCTGGATTTGGCGTGCAGTTTTGATGAAGCTTGCATGTACCTAAGCGATTTCCAGCCTCACCTGCTGACTACAGGTGGACTAGTCCCGCTGCCAACTATCGACGTGGATGATGAAGAAAGCTGGACTGGCAGTGGACCGGCGCCGGCGCAAGCTGAATGGGAAATTCAATGGTGAGTACTGTCTTGTTGCCGTATTATTTTGGTGGGGCTGGCTGGGTACTTCTTTAGGGGGCTGACCATTACTGTACTGTACTGTACATTAAAACTTTTCTTTTTGTTTTTTCTCAGAAAAGAAAACGGCTAATGGGGGGATTTCGATGGATAATATTGTACTGTACAGTATGCTGATGTTTTACGGCCGTACAGTATACTGTGTAATAAACCCAAATAAATAAAACTATGCATTTATTCTACATGTTCAGTATCGTTTCATTATTTGTCTTCTACAGTATACTGTACAGTGGTATAAAGTGCCTAACATCTATGGGCAAAAAGAATTTTATTCCTGGGTGCCCTAGAACAGAAGTTCCCACGCCAATTGCCCGTGAACTTGACCGTGGCCCTAAGTAGTTCCCACACCAATTGCGCGAATATAATGTAAAATAACCCGGTCTGTGGGTCTGAGCGGGTTGAAATTTACCTGGTCCTCGTGCGGGAGGACCCTTGCCATAGTGGCAAAATATCAGCCTTCCAAGACCCCCGAAACCGGAGATACAAAAAGACAGTTTAAAAGCACTTTACCAAAGTGGCTTTTTTTCTGCCATGCAAGTCAATGGCAGAAACCTGAACTTTAACATCACCCTGACTCCGTTCTGTTGCCACAAGAGGGTCGCAATTTGCCAGGGGTTCCTAACATCTAGGGGCAAAATGAATTTTATTTCTTGGCGCCCTAGAACAGAAGTTCCCACGCCAATTGACCTAGTTCCCACGCCAATTGCCGTAGTTCCTACGCCAATTGCGCGACCAGGCAGTAAAAAAACAGTGCAGCAAGCCTCTACATTTGTTACACTGGCAAAGGAGCAAATGGAAACAATGTGAGGCAATTCAACATGTTCTTTTATTGGTGGAGTCAGTACCTAAACATTTATTTACAAATACTGTACAATGTTGAAACATTTAAAGTGCACAGCAATTCTAACCATCAACAAAACAAAAAAATTTTGGTGCATGGGGCAAAGGGAGTTAAAGTGACATTTTAAAGTAACATCTCCTTTATTAAAGAAACCCAGTACTGTATACAGTACAGTACAGTGGGATGGTGCGCAACACTGTCAGTCAGACCTGCACCAGTTCAGTCCTAGAGGGCAGCAAACAGGGCAGGTTTTCAGGGCAACGTTGAAAACCGTGCCTTTTTGCGGCCCTCAGGGACTAGAGTTGTGCATGTCCTGTGAAAAAAAACACACCTCAACATCTCCTTTGTTTAAGTACAGCAGGTACTGTAGGGCAAAACATGTAGAGTACAATACAGTTCAGCACAACAGTATGGTCTCACTGACAGTCCTCCACATTGTCCAGCCATGGCCGATTCCTTGCATGGCGCAAAACGCCATTAATGCAGTCTCTAACGCCTTTCATTACAGGATCTGTAACTGTATTAAAGCGCCGCATTTCTTCCACAATGTTTTTCCTTAAATTGGCAGGAAGGGCCTTTTTAACGCGATTTCCTTCATAGTTCACTTTGAACACCCACTCGCAGTACAACGTGTAGGGAACATGGTGCTTAAAAATGATCAATGCATACTTGTGGGGTGCACCAGCACTCATCACCCTATACTTCTCCCTGAGCCCCGGTGGCAGATCGCACAGGGTTATGTCGGGCACTGTTTCGATGCGAGCGGGTGTAGGTCTTTTGGGAACGGGTGTGCTTGTGGTGATGGGCGATGGTAGGATGTCTGGGAGGAAGCTTTCCTCCGGTCGTGGTCACCGTGTTGTCTCCTGGCGTGGTCTTGACGGGGTTGTTATGTCCTCCTCAACGGCATACATGTACACTACATCTTCTGGTGGAGGGGGTGCGCTTGGTGATGGAAGGGGGTCGAAGGTCCCATTCATCACATCCATGTCACCCTCCTGCTCCGGCGTAGAGGAAACAGGGGCATTAGCACTGAGCAAATAATGTATGCCCGCAATGTCAGCCTCTATCTTCTCCATCCGTTGATCCATCCGTTGCTCCATTTGTAGCATCCGTTGTTCCACATTTAACATGGTCTCCAGAAGCAGATCTATCTTTGCCAGCACAATAGAATTCCCGGGGAGATCCACACTTATCCCATTCAGCATCCGGTCCAACGAGCTGCTTCTTGTGCATGGCGTCTGGACATCTGGGGGGATGGGTGCAACGGAGGATGAGATTGGGGTTCCATGGAGAGAAGCGGCATCGATGGAGAGTGGAGGAGGTGACCTGTGGATACCCGGTAGAGGAGAAGCGGCAGCGTCGTCGAAGAGGGATGGAGAAGGTGACCTTTGGATTTCCGGGCGAGAAGCAGAGTCGTCTAAGCGCAAAGGAGACAGTGACCCGTCGTCAGATGGAACCTGAGAAGATGGGAGTGGAGAAGACGGGATGAAGATTTCTGGGACAGCTACAGCAGAGTCGTCGAAGCATATGTGAGGAAGTGGTCTGCGGGTCCGATGGGTTGACGGCCATTCGTTCTGCATCGAGAGTACATCACCGTATATCTTCTTCACATAATGAGGCTTACGTCTAAGAAAACCCTTAACCTTTGGGGTCAGCAGAAGGTTTTCTTTATTGGCCTTAGCCTGTCGCTTTGCCCTTGGCGTGGAAACGGCTCCTGCCTTTCGCTTTTTCAGCATGACAGGCACGGCAGAGGTGAGTGGGTTCTTGTGTCCATAGAACCGGGGATGCTCCATGGAAGCAGGTGGCACAATGCAGTACAGTATCTGGACAAGGGCAAGTTCAGATAAAGATCATGGAGTGGTGGCCTATGCAAAGTGTGTGACCTTTTATGCATGGTGGCCAGGTACAGGTGTTGAAAGTGGGCGTGTGAGTCATTACCGTATAAATACACCATCCATTTTGTGGATTCACTGCACATAGAATACACATCGACTAAACATCGAATATACATTCTTGTATTTGTATTTCTTTCCACTCGCAGCAATGCCTGTTAAAAAGATTTCAAAGGATCTCAGCATGCGAATTAAGTAGATGTACACGAGCGGACACCGAATTGCTGCTATCCAATGCTGGTTAGCTACTTCTGGCCTCGTTGTGCCATTAAACACCGTGAGCTATCATGCACAAGGAAAAAACAGAGACCGGAAAAAGGCACCAAGGGTAACAAACGCGTAAGTATATTTATAAAACTTAACAAAAAAAAATATAGAAAACTGTACTGTACATCTACAGTACAGTTCTGTATGTACTGTAATACTGTTGTTATTTCTGTTGATTTATATTACAACATACAGTACAGTAGTTTGTCTATTTATATTTATAGTACAGCAGTATACATTTTTTGTATATTTCAATTAATCTTACAACAGTATATACTGCATAGATGTACTGTATATTTATATTTATATTACAACAGTATATTTATTTTGCATATTAATATTTATAGTACAACAGTATATATATTTTGTCTATTTATATTTATAGTACAGCAGTATACATTTTTTGTACAGTATATTTCAATTAATCTTACAACGGTATATACTGTATAGGATGTACTGTATATTTATATTTATATTACAACAGTATATTTATTTTTCATATTAATATTTATAGTACAACAGTATATATATTTTGTCTATTTATATTTATAGTACAGCAGTATACATTTTTTGTACAGTACAGTATATTTCAATTAATCTTACAACGGTATATACTGTAGAGGATGTACTGTATATTTATATTTATATTACAACAGTATATTTATTTTGCATATTAATATTTATAGTACAACAGTATATATATTTTGTCTATTTATATTTATAGTACAGCAGTATACATTTTTTGTATATTTCAATTAATCTTACAACGATATATACTGTATAGGATGTACTGTATATTTATATTTATATTACAACAGAATATTTATTTTGCATATTAATATTTATAGTACAACAGTATATATAGTTTGTCTATTTATATTTATAGTACAGCAGTATACATTTTTTGTATATTTCAATTAATCTTACAATGGTATATACTGTATAGGATGTACTGTATATTTATATTACAACAGTATATTTATTTGTTACATACATTTTATATTGCTGCATATTAATAAAACAATATAATTTCTTTACATTGTAGGGAGACAACTGTTCTGGTGGACAAAATAAGTGAGGAGAATGATGAGAGGAGTGCATTAAGGGTTAAAAACACTCTGCAGGAAAAGCACAATCTGACTGTATCCGAGACCAGCATAAAGAAGATGAGACGCAGCATTGGATGGAAATATGGACGTGTGAGGTTAGTACTGGACAGTACAGGAGGTAAAAGTGTTGTTTAGCAAACTGTACTGCACTGTGCCGCAAAAATGTTTTATTCCTTGTCATTACAGAGTGTACCCCATGATACGGGACGCAAACAAAATCAAAAGAGTGCTCCAGGCCCAGGCATGGATCGACAGCGGGGAGACTTTCCAGGATTGCATCTTCACTGATGAGTCTACTGTGTCGCTGGAGAGATTTGCACGATTTGCGTTCCACAAAAAAGGCCGCTTATCTTTGAAGCCGCGGCCAAAACACCCTGTGAAGCTGCATGTGTGGGGTGCCATCTCTAGGTGTGGACCGGGATGCATTGTCATCTTTGAAGGTAAAATTTATCAAATATAATGTCGCCTAATGCACTGTACTTGACTAGTGTTGCCTTACCGTATGCACTGTACTATACTATTGTGCAGTTTTTTGAGCACTTTTCTTTTCTTGCTATAGGAATCATGAATAAAGCTTTCTTCCAAGACAACATTGTGCCCGAGATAGTGCAATACATCACACACAACTTCCCCAATGGTCACCGCTTCTACCAGGACAACGATCCCAAGCACACTGCGTCAACGGCGCATATCCTTGAGCGCGGCATCAACTGGGTGAAGACGCCAGTTGAGTAAGTGCAGTAGACCGTGCCCCATTGTTGTTCCCCACTGTTTTTAGCTCTTAAACCAATTGTCCTTTCTTTTCAATGACAGGTCGCCAGACTTCAATCCGATCGAAATGGTCTGGCATCAGCTGAAGGACCATATCCGGAAAGTGGCAAAACCCTCCAAAAAGGACGAGTTGTTGAAAGGCATACTGAGTTTTTGGAACGATGTACACACCGTGAAACGCTGCAATAAATATATAGACCATATTGCCACTGTGTTGCCCATTGTCATCGCGCGTAATGGGCAAGCATCAGGAAAGTAGTACTGTGCTGTAGTATTGTAAGTACAGTATGTTACAGGTAAGTATGGCACAGATTTTTTCTTTCCAGATAGTAAGAGTACTGTATACAGTAGTTAGTTTTTTCTTTACAGAGAGAGCAGCACCAGACATCAGGTTACAGTACATACTGTATAATTTAACAGTAGTCAGAGTATACAGTAGTTCCAGTACAGTATACAGTACACTAGTTTGACAGTACTACAGTAACTGCCTACTAACTGCCCCATTTTTTTTCTTTCCAGAGAAAGCTGCACCAGCCACCTACAGTAGTTCTGCCATAATACAGTACAGTAACTGCACTAATTTTTGGTTTTCTTGTCGTTCCAGGAAAAACGGTGGCCTAGGGGGATGGGGGCGTTGTGTACAGTCAAATCTGCTTGTACAGTCAAATGTACAGTATATAAACAGCAGCAATGATGTACACAAAACCTCTCCTCTCTCAATGAACTACAGTACTGTACTGCAGACAGAATGAGGAAAAGATAAAGACTAAAGAAAAAAATAATTTAACTATACAGTATATACAGTACAGTATATTATACAGTACTGTACATTACAGTACTGTACTGTATATACTGTAGTATTAAATAATATTCTTATAAATGTGCATTACTCATGTTTCCCCATGTTTTACAAAAGGTTTTCCAAATGGTTATCCAATTTCAATCTGCCAAAATAACTTAATAAAGACTGCATTGCTGTATGTATTATTCCTGATTATTTTTATATTTGTATTTTTTGGTTCCTGATAAAATAAAATAAATATTTATTCACTTTCCTGCGAATCATAATCATTGACAGCCACCCCTACAGTGCACCAATGAATTATTTTATTTATTTATTTATAAAATATTTTACCAGGATTTATACCAGGATTTATATATTTTTATTTTAAAGATATTAAAGAATGTACTGTAATGTATTAAAAACATGTGACTGTAAACCATAGTGACTGACAAATATTTTCACACCCTGATGAAATACTGTCTCAGTGTACTCTCAATTCTCACAGTGCTGTGCACATCAGATTTACATTTCAAATTCGACAGGGGTTTTTCCAAAGCATTACCGTTCAAACAACAGGCCTCTAAGGGTTGGGAGAGGGGGATGGTGTGATTAGACGCAGGCGTGCTGAGTGTTTATACTGTAGCTCGGCTATGGGCGGATTAAGAACACAATGGCAATATGCTTGGCTAGGGAGGGATTAAAAATTCTGGAGGTGTGTGGCTGAAATAGTTAACAGCAGTGTCATTTCAAAAGGCAGTTCATCATAATAATTTGATGAATAAACCCCCAAAGACAACCCCCAAATACAGTACATAAAAAGCAAGTCACTTTAACTCCCTTTGCCCCATGCACCAAAAATGTTTTGTGGCAGAAGAATTTAATAAAGGCTGCAGTATGTATTATTGTGTGTTGATGGTTAGAATTGCTGTGCACTTTAAATGTTTCAACATTGTACAGTATTTGTAAATAAATGTTTTTGTACTGACTCCACCAATAAAAGACCATGTTGAATTGCCTCACATTGTTTCCATTTGCTCCTTTGCCAGTGTAACAAATGTAGAGGCTTGCTGCACTGTTTTTTTACTGCCTGGTCGCGCAATTGGCGTAGGAACTACGGCAATTAGCGTGGGAACTATGTCAATTGGCGTGGGAACTTCTGTTCTAGGGTGCCAAGAAATAAAATTCATTTTGCCCCTAGATGTTAGGAACCCCCTCACTTGACCCCAACAGGTCCGAGCAGTAATGGCGGCGAGAAAGGGTCACGCCGGCGAGGAGGGTCCTACCATTGAGCGCAATGGCGGAGAAAGCTTTGAACCGGCTAAGTCAGAATGAGCAGAAACCTGGAACCCACAACTCCGGTTCTGTTTGACCTAGAGGGCTCAGATTTGATGACCATGTAGTCCTAGTTGCGGCAGGATTGCATGTCAAATTGCGACCCTCTCGTGGCAAAAGAACGGAGTCAGAGTGATGTTAAAGTTTAGGTTTCTGCCATTGACTTGCATGGTTGAAAAAAAGCCACTTTGGTAAAGTGCTTTTAAACTGTCTTTTTGTATCTCCGGTTTCGGGGGTCTTGGAAGACTGATATTTTGCCACTATGACAAGGGTCCTCCCGCATGAGGACCAGGTAAATTTCAACCCGCTCAGACCCACAGAACGGGTTATTTTACATTATATTCGCGCAATTGGCGTGGGAACTACTTAGGGCCGCGGTCAAGTTCACGATCAATTGGCTTGGGAACTTCTGTTCTAGGGCACCTAGGAATAAAATTATTTTTGCCCATAGATGTTAAGCACTGTATACCACTGTACAGTATACTGTAGAAGACACATAATTACACGATACTGAACATGTAGAATAAATGCATAGTTTTATTTATTCGGGTTTATTACACAGTTTACTGTACGGCCGGAAAACATCAGCATACTATATATTATCCATCGAAATCCCCCCATTAGCCGTTTTCTTTTCTGAGGAAAAAAAAAGAAAGTTTTAATGTACAGTAATGGTCAGCCCCCTAAAGAAGTACCCAGCCAGCCCCACCAAAATAATACGGCAACAAGACAGTACTCACCATAGAATTAAAATTCATTTTCCCCCAGATGTTAGGAACCCCCTCACTTCACCCCAACAGGGTCCGAGCATGTACAGTACAGTACTGTACTTTAAGATAAAATTAAATATGCAATTTTACTATTACTGCGCGCACACGCACAGACTGTGTACTGTAGGTTGAACCGCGAAGGTATTAGACTTCAGAGACAACAGCTCGCAAACGCCCCCATGCGTTTTTACACGGCATTGCAGTATTGCAGCCAGCGGGAATAAAATTCTTAAATCACGGGCGCGAAATAACGCAATACACTCCGGGAGAAAACGTTACTAAACCGCACATCACCAGGATATTCCGAAATTCGCGGAACTAGCCAACTTCGAATAAAGTTGGTCGCCACTGTAGTTCCACAGGGACATCTGGGGTGTCTTCTGGGGGAGAACTGGATGAAATGTGAGATGCCAGTTATAGTAAAAGAGCAGGCAGTGGAGAAAGAGACCAGATGGTGGGCTCCTATGTTTGAGGGGTATGAGGCCTGGTTGGACCGTACGCGGTTCATACTAATAAGGAGTGACATAGTGGACCACTGGTGGGATTAGGGTGAGTACTCGGATGAGGAGCGCCTAGAAGAGCTAAAAAAAAGGTGGTATGATATTCAGAAGGGCCTAGTTACTCCCCGAGGGTCATCCATACTTTATGATGTGGTTGCGTCTGAGGAACCATTATCGTGGGTGCTGCCAGGCAGGGCAGATAATAAGAAACTCATCCGTATCAGCAGGGCTGAGAGAGCAATAGTTGCCAGATATAAAAGAACTCATGGTCTGGAATATCCGTATGTGCCTGAGCCTCTCATGCAAGAGATTGAGGATAACAGGGATACGTGGTTGAGGGAGATTGTGGAGGATTATATCATGTCCAAATCGGGTGGTCACGCTCCATTCAAGACTGAGGAGAGGATATCTTACCTTATGAGGGTATGGAGTGTTGGGCGCAACATCTTCATGCATAAGATGGCCAGAGAATGGGCCGCCCAGATCTTACAGCATTACAGTGAAGGATGCCAATGGGAGGGAGGTGCAGAAACCAGACCCTAGGCACTACTATTAAACTAGATTCTCCATAGGAGCAGTGCAGTCTTGCACGTCAGGATGTAGCTGTTATGTGATTATGTTTTTGATAAACAATGTGTGTTGTAATAATGTATTTCTATGCTAATATATTGTTATATTGTTATGTGTTGCAGTGCTTCCTGAAGGAAGGTTCCGCAAATTTAGATCCCAGCCGGGGACGTTGGGTTCCACCAGGGGTAAAATTGGTGTACAGATCTCTCTCATGCTGGCAGTAATCCTGGTAAGAAGGCAGGGTTGCCAGTAGCTATCATGGAGGTTTGCCCTCAAACCCTGGTGAAGTGTCATATGTAGCAAAGGAACAAAGGAAGTGACAACATGCTTTGTGTCCACTGTTAGTGACATAGAGGTGGGTCTTTCTGGAGTCTATATAAGACACAGAACTGCCTAAAGTTAGTGGTTGTGTTAAGGTTCATCCTAAGTGTCTGCAGCAGTTCAAGTCTGTCTGTCAGAGTCACGTGCAAGCTAATTACACACTGTGCCCAGGGAACTGGCACAGGTGGTGGTCTCCCTTAGGGGAGAGATGGAGAACAACTCAATTAAGAGAGGAGGAACCTTCTGCATGGAGTACCTCAACGAAATGAGCCCTTCTGTGTGAGTGTGGAGTTATTCAGCAGAAGGATGAACCAAGAAGGAGATCCCCATCAGATACTTCCCCCTTCTGCTGTAGGGATCCTGATGGGGTGGAGGCGCTGTACCAAATGTGAGTAAGACTTAGAACACTACCTCAGACGCCTGTCATGGTGATATTCCCCATTACCAACCAGCGGGAGACTTAGGAGTCCTGTTGCTTGCAGGTGCACCACAACACACTTACATGTAATTGGGAGCAGATCACACCCACAGGGGCCAATATGAGATTGGGTGGGGGCCTGCAACCGTTACATATGCATATGTTTTTCATATTATATACTATATAATGAATAAGGACTAACATCTTGGTCCACTTGATACACTGAGGAGGAACTTCAAAAATCAAGGTTACAACCCCAGAATCACAGATAACCAAATACACAGCACCAGCAATCATAGAAAATACCTATTTGAATACAAACAGATTTAAAAAAAAAAAATAAACACATATCCTTAAGCTTGGGTCTCGCTGTATCCGGCGGAGCGTGCGCGCCACTCACCAGCTCCTTACTTCCTCCCTAGTTGGCCCCAGTCCCTCCTCGCTGCTAGGCTCACTGCGACGCATCAGCCAGCATGGGCTACAATATGATTGTGATCCTGAGCGGCGACGCGTCACGTGGTGTGGCAGGGAGCCAGTGTTTTGTATTCAGAGGGCTAAAAAAATATCAGTCAGGTCCCCTTATTGGTGGCAAATATCAAAAAAATTGCACCTGATCTATAAAAGGACAACATTTTATTGGCAGCAAAATTATTCTTGGATGATTCTGATGTTTGATCCAACTTAGCCGAACAGAGATTTTTATATATATTCCCCCAATTTATCCCCATTTAATTTGTACTGTAAGTCGCCTGTTTATTCTTGTTTCCCAAATGCATAACCTTACATTTATCTGTATTAAACCTCACCTGCCATTTACCTGCCCAAATTTCCAGTCTATCAAAGTCCTTCTAGAGAGAAATTACATCCTGCTCTGATTCTACTACCTTACACAATTTAGTCTCGGTGTGCATTGGGAGACTACAACCTTACCTGCTGTAGTGACGAAGCATGACTATAGCTCACACAGTACAATACATACCTTACTCCTATGTTTGTGAGTGCAATGTTTTTAGATTTGGCCAGTTGATTAAATTGTCTCATAGATTTTACACATGGAGTATGTTCTTTTTTCCCCCTGTTTTATAAATATACACACATGTAACCCCCATCCCCTGGCTATGAACGGTGTCAGATTAGTCCAGAATATAATTGGTCAGTCTCTCAGGCCATATTGATAGTGTGGGGTAAGTGCTGGCTGGGCATGGATGAAAATGTAGCATTAAAATGGGCACCAGGAATATTTTTTAAACAAAGTGTGTTCATTGAACATCCGTCTAAAAACAATTCAGATAGACATTCATTATACAGTACAAGTGGCAACGTAAAAGAGCTTTAGGGAAATCATCCTCTGATAGGTTTGCAGTCCTATCCAGAGGAGGCAGTGGCTTAGTTACCCATTTCATAAAGGATGATCTGAAATATCTCGTAGGGAGACAGTGATGCGAGAAGAACCTGCCAGTTGGGCCGATTACTTAGGAGTTTAGGGTACATTCGGGCAACCCTATAAGATTGCACCCTTCTCCAACAAACTTAAACTTCTTGATCCTTTAACAGGCACTGGCTAATGATTGGGAACCTTACAAAACTGTAAAATAATAAACATTGACTGTAGACATAGCTGCAGACTAGGCACATAGAAACTTAAATACAGGACTTATATTGTGGACCCCAGTTGAAACTCTGAAGAACCTGCTTCTGGAACAAATTACCTTAAATTACCTAAATTCACACAATTTGATATCTACAATACTGCAGCTACTAGAATTTTCCCCATAGTTGCTTAATTTAATGAAGAGACATTTCCGAAGCACTTTTAACATTTGGCATTAAGCAAGTGTCAGCAAATCCTAACTTTAACAATAGAAATGCAAGGAATACACATTATAAAATGAAATGATAAAGCATTGCTGACTATGATTTTGTCTTTAGAGAACCACTAATGCATGCAAGAAATATCTTATTCATCATTACTGTGTGTATGGCTACAGTATATAGTTAGTACTAAAATAACTTTATTTACTGAGGTCACCAGTATCTAAACTGGGGCAAAATCCGTGCAAAAAAACCCATCACATTTATTAAAGAATTCAAGGAGCTTTCTTAGCAAAGTATATTGTGATACACATGTATAAATATTAAGCTATCATGGGTTCTTTGCAATCCCACAATTAGTTAACATTGAATGTTTCTTTGTCTTTCTAGATTATACAAACTCGGAGCTTTATTATCTGATTATGAACGTTGCAGATGTGGACTGGAAACCTCTAATGAGAATATTAGAGCTCAGTGATGATGAGATCAAGGGTTGTGAAGAAAATGAAAGTGATCGAAGAGAACAGAAATACAAGATGTTGACTTTATGGATTAAGAATGCTGGAACTCTTGGAAAAACTAAAATCATACCTAGCCTAATTCATGGGCTAAATAGCATGCATTTAACAAGTATTGCGAACTCCTTAAAGACTAGATGTTATTTAACAAGTAAGAAACTTAAGAAAATATTTTATGTATAAAATGGTGTATATAATTGTGTAAAAAAAGAATATATACAGTACATTTATTTTTGCACTAACAATTTTGTTAAGGTACATGTTGGATAAGTCTTGAAAATTCGCATCTGAGAAGCAACATCATCAATTATTGGGTTATAGACGCCTTAGTTTGATTCCAATGGGTCCCCAGTGTCTGAAGGGGAAAAATTAATAAACAGTACTTCAAGTACAGTAATGCCTGTTACAGTACTTATACTAACATCTTTAGAACGAATGGCATCATCTTGTTGTCATATCCCAGCAAAATAGTGGCTCATTGTGAATACAACTAGTAATATACAATAGTTGCTTTTATTTTTCCATTTTGTGTTTTAAACCCACTTAAATGTATTTGAAGTTGAGTAAAATTAACTTTACCATTGTGAAGCATTGGCAAATGCTTCATTTTGTTGTTACATATAAGTATCTAAGAAAGATAAATCCATGGTCAACGAAATCTGATGGAATAAATGTTATGACCTTTTTCCATATGTAATACTGTATAATGTGAAGCCTGAGGTACATTATAACATATAGTATATATTAAAAATGAAGTTACATTGTCTTATTGAGTTACAATGAATATACTACACTTTTACACCCCATGTGTTTGCTTTTTCCCCTCATGATTCTTAGACTTGTAGTATAAAGTACAGACTGCTTCCTTTCTAAAGATATGAAACATTGCTTCGTTGTGCCATCAGGTAATGCAATTTTATTTGTTCAAATTGTAGATTCGTTTTAAGAAAAGAAACACCATGAAAAGTAAGTTATGACTTTTTAACATTAATACATACAGACGTATGTACTCTTGTATACTAGAAGTTAAAGGATCTTGAATATCTTTAGCCAAGTGAAGTGGGTGAATATGATATACATTCTTAAAAGATTGCTCTTGATTACGATGCTTAGTGCAGTTTTCTTAAATGAAGTGAAAGTTCATGGAACACCTACTGTACAGGTAGATCTGGTTCAGTAACAGAGATACTGTGTCTAATGGAGGATTCATGGTAACGCCATGGGGGGGGGGGGGGAGAGAGAGAAAGGGGGGGGAAGGTATTTCCAACATTGATAACTGATCTATAATAGTAATCTTAATTCACTGCACTACACATTCAATTCCACCTTCCCCAGTAAATATTAGTGTTTAGTGTGGCCCCCAAAATGCAGTCAAATCATCTGCCCCCCCCCCACCCCCCCCCCCAACACTCTGCTGTAGTGAGAAACCAGAAGCAGGTTTGGCTGCTCAGGTGGTGCCCACTTAGGTAGGATGAGAGGCCACGTGATTTGTAATGGTGCGCAGAGCACCTGGAAAAGCCTTGACTCCTCCCCCTCCCGGAGGAGAGATCTGATTGGACATACAGCACTTATATCCCCAATATATTTTTGTAGTTCCTGCTGCCGCCATGACAGGTTTTTTTTTTACACAAAGCCCTTGGATACACCTCCTGAACCTCCTGGGTGTGCGATCCACCAGTTGGGGATCACTGCTGTAACTGCAAGGAGATGTACAGGGAGGAGGAATTGGTGAATTGCACACTCAAACGATTAATAATTTGTAAACAAAGAAGCCCCAATGCACATCCAATGTGACAAATTATTTAGTTTAATTATATATTTTCTTCTGATAAGTATGGGTCATTTAGTTTATTTTTTTGGCCACAACATGTCAAGACTTCAACCATGTCCAGGTAAATCCTTTCAGCTGGTAAATATACTACCAAATGTATACAGTGTCCTTTATATTTCCTCCACTGTATAGAGAAAAGCGGAAACAAAACAATAATATACTCAATTTCATGGAATGCATGAAATGCATGAAATGTATGGGGTATCTAAGTGGTTAACATGTAGAAGCACTACAAGCACTACATGATCTGCAGTGCAGGGCAGTGCATTTAGCAATGACATTCGAGTGAAAAAATGCTGCTTTATATATGAAGTTTGAAGATGAGTTACCCGAGTTAAAAGTGTAAAAAAGCATCATCAGAAAGGGAAACATTTCCTGTAACACAACATTTCCTGTAACACATTTCCTGTCTGCATACTCTCTTTCAGGATAAAAACGCCCAGAGACTGAAGCAAAGATTTACCTGAATGTTGCAGCGCTCGCGGTGAAATGAAGATGCACGCAGTGAATGTTATCTGCTTTTAATGTTAATGTAATATTAGTGTAATGCTCCTCTCTTTCTGTAACACATGTGGATGTCCTTTAATATGCTTACCAGTATTTCCTGGAGCACAACACCTTGGAATGACACTTGAGGTTATTTATGCTATCAGGCAATATTTGTGCTCTATATTCTCCACAGATAATTGAATGAAGTGTTTCATAAATAAATAGCATCTGTACAGTAAATCACAATTCACAAGATTGTTGAAGATAAACTGACTTAAAGATGTGTGTGTATGTATATATTTGACCTACGAGTAATGTCCCCTAACTGTTTGTAATTAAGTGCCTGTGCACATAAGACAAATAACAGAAACAAGAAAAACTCTGGCGCATGGATAGCACTATTAATATCTATTCCTCAATTGAAATATACAGTATATTGAGAAGGATCCTAAAAGGACATCAGTGGTATAGATAAGCACAAAATATACATTTTTTTTAAACAAACCTTTGTAACTGAACTAAAATAAAGTTCAGTTATGAGCCTGATAATAAAAACACAAATATGCATAAACAATACAAAATTAAAACAAATGTCATTTAAAATTAAGAATCTCCTCTGGCTTAATAAAAACTCTAGAACAGTCTCTGTTTACAAAAACCCGGTGATATCTTTTGCTTGTAATCTTTGGGATTCCTTTAAATCTAGGTTTCAACTAACTAGTCTCCCATCCCTCATGCAACCTCTGTTTTCAGATCCCTCTCTCCCTTTTTACACTACTAACCAGCAATCTAATCCCTGGGTCCAAAAAGGACTCAAGAGTTAATGATATTCTCATCCAAGGTAAAGTCACTCCATTTGCCTCGTTACAAACGAGCCACGACATTCCTGTCTCTGAATTTTTCAGATTTCTCCAAATTAGACACTATATTCAATCTATCTACAAGCCAAACCAACCACATGTGCTAACTCTATACAAGGATTGTTGTCTACGCCAGCCTCTTATAAAGGGCATTACTTCCAGGTTATATCATAGTTTGATCCCTGTCAAAAATAGCCAAACCCCTGATAAATATATGGTATCCTGGGAGGAGTTAAACACCAATTTGGATCTTGATGTCTGGAAAGATATCTGGGAAGCCGCTTCCAAAAATTCTTCATGTGTTGTGATTGAGGAGAATATTTACAAGCTAATATTTAGATGGTATATGACTCCTACTATGTTGAACTCTTTTCTCCCAGGTGTTTCCCCATTATGTTGGCGTGGTTGTGGTGAAATGGGGAATATACTGCATATATTCAGCAAACATGGAGGGAAGTGTTTGCCCTAATATACA
The DNA here is from genome assembly GCF_040206685.1 of Ascaphus truei. Taxonomy (NCBI): domain Eukaryota; kingdom Metazoa; phylum Chordata; class Amphibia; order Anura; family Ascaphidae; genus Ascaphus; species Ascaphus truei. The sequence continues at coordinate 497,880,571 of NC_134483.1, read as the reverse complement.
GTATAGGATTCTGGGAATCACTGTCCCCCAGGATCCAATATATATATTATTGGGAAAGCCAATGGCCAATTATAATAAAAAAGAAACTAAAGTTGTCTCCCAAATTTTAAATGCTACTGGATGGCCAATTGCCAAAAACTGAAAACAACCTGTTCCCCCAATCTTTTAACCAAATAAATAACATCTACATGGAAAAACTCTCAGCCTACCTAAACGGTTCCACTTCACAATTTTCTGAGACTTGGTCTCCTTGGTTTCGACGTGCAGGTATATCCTCATATTTAGATTAAATTATTTTGAACAGAGTGATTTATGTGGTATTTAACTTGTTATTTACTATGTTATATGGTTTCAAATGCTGTCCGCTTCCCCCCTCCCTTCCTAATGGGTAATCATCAGATTATTTGCAACACTGTACCATTGTATTTTTCCCTTCCTTTTTTCTTTTTGTACCCTTTTTTTTACTTTTGAAAAAATGATTAATAAAAAATGTAAGTAACAAATTTTTTTTTTAATAAAAGACACACACACACACACATATATATATATACACACAAATTGGATGTGTTACGCTTGTGCTCCTACACACAAGCGCAGAGAAAGGAAGGAACCCGGTAGCGAGGTGGGGAATCCACAGGAGACACGAAGGGAGCGAGTTGCCGCGCAGCTGGGGATCGGCGCACGTAGTCACGTGAGCACACATGAGAATGCGCGACGCGTCCGGAGGTGCGGAGCCAAGCTCAGAGACACCACTAGCCCAGCTGCATGTGTGCGCATGCTCTGGTAGCAGAGCGGGGATGCACGTGTTCTCAGGCACCAACGCGGGGGAAAGCCAACTCTTCAGCACAGGAGTCTGGAACAGGCCTCTGTGTGGAGAATAGCAGCAGACCTTAAGAACTCAGGAACACAAGCCTTAGCGTGGGGAGTAGAAGTACTGACCTCTGCGTGGAGAGTAGCAGCAGGTCTCTGGAAACATGGTGACACAGGCCTCTGCGTGGAGGGTAGCAGCAGGCCTCCGGTACTAATAACGAGAACTAGAGAGGAGCAGGGGAGGTAGAGTCCAGAGCACAAGGTAACAATAGAATTCCTTCTTGGAGGACGTCCAGCCTCCTTAAAGGCATAGTGCCAGTAACAGAAGAGTGCAGCAAATACTAAGTTCAAACTAAGGGTTGTTTAGTTGAAAACTTTGGCCAAGGTATTGTAGGCCTGCTACCACGTCATGGTAAACCCTATCAGCAGGTCCTACACTACCCGATGGTAAACTAAACTCAGTGGTAGAATGAGTGACTGTCCCAGTCTTCCGGAATCCAAAGGAGATGAGTACAGATCCCAGATGAAGTTCAGGCAGGAACAGCATCGAGTACTGGGGTAGTACTTTGCAGGGCCCTGGGCAGGTAGCCACTGACTGCTTTTAAAAGGAAGCGGCAGCTGTTAGCAATGAGAAAGTCAGAGAGAGGCTTACTTCCTGTCAGGAGGAAGAGGGCAGGATTTGCCAGGAAGCAAGATGGCGTAGTTTGCTTCAGAATACTTAAAGACACTGGATCTTGACTCGCAGCTAGAGGGCGGCGATAAGAAGTTAAACAGGTAAGGAAGGAACATGCTGCAGGGGGCGTGTTCCGCGCATCGTTACAGTACCCCCTCTTCAGGATCGAACTCCAAGCGATCCAACAGACTAAGGGGCAGCGATGCATAGGAAGATAGACTCGCAGCTAGAGGGCGGCGCATGCCATTCAGAGAGACAGGGAATCTTAACTCGCAGCTGGAGGGTGGCGCAAGCCATACAGGGAGACATCAGGGAAACTAGGCACATAGGTATTGAATATGCCACAAGGGGGCGTGAAACTTGATTCGCAGCTGGAGGGTGGCGCATGCCGTTACATGTACGCGCCACAAGTGAGAGAATATGCGACGCGACCGGGGGTGGCCGGGCTCCGTGGTACAAGTAGGGAATTGAGATTCGGCAGGTAAGGAGGGAGCACGCCACAGGGGGCGTGTTCCCCGATTCCTTACAGGATGATATGACAATCTATGAGGTAATATTATGGGAAATGTCCTCTTCGACTAATTCCTTGCGGAGAGAGTTTTTCTCTGTTGCTACAGAGTAGATGGTTGTCTTTGGGGAAGATTTTTAGGAGGTCTTGTTAGCTTCCTCCATTTCCCTAGGTTTAATATCTCTACTGATGTAGTAGTTAATCCTATATGGGGATTATTTTCTCTTCTCCAAAACTTTCTTCGGATTAGGATGCGAGTTCAATTTTTGGCAATTGTTATGGAAATTTTGATGGTGCACCCTCTATAATGCACAATAACTTAAGTATGTATTATGAAGTCTCTCCAAAATAGATTTACATTCCAAGTGTGTTGTTTGGAATAGACTGCTGAAGAACTTGATAGTAGAAAAAAGAGGGAATAAACCCAATGTAATTGATGCTACCAGAATCACATATATAGTACTAAATGGTAATGACCCACAATCCACAAAGGTCAATAAGGCAACTCACTATTAATGTATGTTGTATAAAGTCATGGAAAGGATAATATAAATAGACTAACCCTGGGTGGGGGGCTAGTAAGCAGAATGAAGCTAGAAACAAGAGATAAAGTGTCCGCAAACACCTCACTCATGATCCAAATAAAACTACAAACTGCTGCCCATACCCTGCCCGGTGTCTGTATGATCCTTGTCAGTGGTTATCCGCAACTCAGAAGCCGTATCTTGAAGGAATAAGGAGCTGGTATGACTGTCATCCAGCAGGTAATGTGCTCCGGGGCGTCTCCACAAGCGAGGAGGTGGCGTCTTGACTCACGCCGACACGATATCCGTGTAGAAACTCCAGCCGGTTTAAAAACCGGCGAACGCCGTCTCCTGCAAGGAGGTAGAGCTATCGATGCATCCCAGCATACAGTGCGCTCCAGTGCGTCTACACACTGGAGGGGGTGGCGCCAACATTCAAACTGGAAAGAGTAATAGTGAGAAGCCTGCGTGCTCCAGCCGAAATAGACAGAAACAAAAAATAGGGTGATGGCGGTCAAAGCAACTTGGAATTCAGCCCAAAGTGATTAAAATAAAATCAGCTTAAATAAATTACATGCTGCACATCACAGAAAAAACACTCTGACGCGTTTCGTCCCGGGATGGGACTTTATCAAAGAGTAAGTTACTCAGTAATTAAAATATCAAGACAAGAAACATACTGGATTTACGCCCTTAAAACACTGGCACCACTGGGTCTAAATATAGACATAGATCTGGGATCTTTCCTTAGGGATTGAGTTAAATCTATGCTGTTTCTTAAATCTTTCTATGTTCTAAATATTAGTATGTTCTAAATGTGATGATAATGTTAACAACTTTGCATTTTGGGAATTTTCTTTATTGGTTGATAATTTTCTTTATTTGTTGATATTTTTCAAATAGAGATGGTTCAGATTAGAATATGTATGTTCTCCCCTTTTGATACCTATGTCCTTAATAGACTCTCTAGATCAAATATTTTATATATATGCACGTTAAACTTTGAGATTTCACTGTTTCAAACTAAATTAATTATATGATTAATCATATTTAATGCCGAATGTCCAATGTCTCTTTTGTTAACCTAATATCTGCAGTTAGCAATATGATGTATGATGTCTATATTATAATGATTATTAATAAAGTGTATGTGAATTGTGATTGAGGGTAGTACAACTATAAAGCAGATTTTTATGTTTATCTGTATTTTCTGGTGATCCTAATTACAATAAGGAATATGACTAATGATGTAAGGAATATGTAATAACAGTAACACCGATGATAAGGGGTATATTTATCGGAATTAATATTATGGTGATAATACTTCTAATTGTTGCTGGCCACATTCAATCTTGCATTGGCTTTAAGTAAATTGTGGCCCATGTGGGATGATTATCCAATTACTCTAAGAAGGGAGTTATATATAATGGAGACCCTGTCTTGGGTCTCCATTATATATAACTCCCTTCTTAGAGTTATATATAATGGAAACCCTGTCTTGGGATTTTGACTTTATCTCCTTATATTTTCCATTGTCCGTCAAAACTATTAGTGTATATATATATATAATATAAGTATTTTTATACACAATAGATTTTATATAGATATATAGATATATATATATATCTATACACTGTATATATATATATATATATATATATATATATATATATATATATATATATATATATATATGTAAAGCAGGTTGCTTACTGAATGAGTAGCGTATTATTGTCTGAGTGTTAAAACATTAGTGGTGTATAGATTCTTTTCTGTTTTTTATGATAAATTCTTTTGGGGCATAAAACTCCTTTTGGGTGTAATAGTCCTTTATCTGGGCGACATAATAATAATGATCAATTTAAATATGAAGACAGATATACTAGATGGTCCATAGATTCACAACTTGGGTAATTTAATATGAAAATGATCGAATTTAACTATTAACCAGTCAAATTAGGAAGGAGGGTATTTAACTTGAGGTGAGGGACAGATAGGGAGATCATCCCCTGACAAAGCCGTAAAGGAGAAACGCGTAGGGCGTGGATTATTCTTTGTTTTAGTAGCACACGAGCAGAGGGGAGTTGATAGAGCTACAATTTTAATTTTGGAGGACTACCGATTTCGGCATCAGTGACGCTACAAGTGGAAGGACGGTGCTCTCGCGAGACCGAGTGACGTCATCACGTCCTGCGGAGGCACCGGAGGAGCACAGAGGGCGGAAGAAGCCGGCGCTGGAGATCTGTAACATCTAATGCTGTGACAGATCATAACGGGGCACACCGCTAAGATATTGAAACCCCACGAGTACTGTTAGTACTGGGAGCAAGTAAGGTGCAGTGAGAGACTCTATTAGGGCTCACTAAAAGGGGAATAACCCAGGTCCCAGGAGACTGTGAGCTCTAAAAGTATTGCAAGTGCCGTGTGAGATGTTACCAGAGCCCACGGCTATTGAACTGTGTGTCTATACAATAACATACACCAGGATAACAGCAGAGGTGTATAGGAATATCAATACATGAATAGTGACTGCCAGAAGCCCATCTGAAAATCAGTAGCCCTTATGAGTGTGAAATACTCTGAATTCTCAACTGTTTTATAAGAGCTCACAAAGTGTGAGTTTTTTACTTATTGTGATTGATTTATCTTTTTTATTAAACTGTGTTACACTATCCAGTGTGTTCTTTACCTCCCCCTTTATATGTACCACTACTCATGAGGTGGATACACGGCTGTAAAGAATTTGCTGTTGGATCCTAAGATAGAGATACAAGGACGTTTCCAGAACATCTACATAGTTCCAGATCCCAGGGTGGATAAAAGGCCTGAATTACTTGAAACGCTGTGAGTGCATATCTTACCATTTATGGGTTCAATTTTCAAGACATACTACCCTATGTTTTTTCTCTCTTTTGTCTCCCCTTGCGCCTAGGTAATTCTTCTGGTATATATGTATATTTATCTACATATGTATACAATTAATACACATCAGCGCCTCTTTCTTCTGCCCTATAAATCAAGTAACCAAAAGAGTGACTGAAAAGTCCCCTCTCGAAGTGTAGATAGCTGTACCTGGGTAAGGTGACTCAAAGTATGGTCTACTAAGCAAATAACAGATAATACAGTCCTAAATCAGTGAAAATATTTCTTACTACACATATCAAATTGAAGCAGAGCAAAACATGATCTGTCCAGAGGGCTGGCTCCTTATACAATATATCAATGTATGTAACTTCATCAAACTTATGCATGTGCACAGGGATAGTATTTAATGACTAAAAGATACTTTGTCATGTATCACCCAAGAATAGGGGGAAAGGGGTATGCACAGCATATATACAACAGGTATTGAGTCAGTATAAATAGCTGGCCACTGCTACAGTGTATAGTCTTTGGCCTTATAAGTGTATATGTGCACACTAAAACAGTATCAAATCACTAGAAAAGCATGACAAAATATCCCCCCAAAAAGTTGCAAGGTATGTATGTAGATATAGATATATCTATATATACTTACACACACACAGTTAGGTCCGGAAATAATTGGACACTGATACAAGTTTTGTTATTTCGGCTGTGTACCAAAATAAATTCAAGTTACAGTTAAATAATGAATATGGGTTTAAAGTGCAGTCTATCAGCTTTAATATGAGGGTGTTCACATCCAAATTGGAGGAAGGGTTTAGGAATTACATCTCTTTAATATATAGCCCCCTCTTTTTCGAGGGACCAAAAGTAATTGGACAATTGACTCAAAAGCTGTTTCGTGGACAGGTGTGGGCTATTCCTTTGTTATTTCATCATCAATTAAGCAGGTAAAAGGTCTGGAGTTGATTCCAGGTGTGGCATTCACTTGTGGAAGCTGTTGCTGTGAACCCACAACATGCGGTCAAAGGAGCTCTCAATGCAAGTGAAACAGGGCATCCTTAATCTGCAAAAAAAAAAGTAAATCCATCAGAGAGCGAGCAGAAACATTAGGAGTGGCCAAATCAACAGTTTGGTACATTCTGAGAAAAAAAAGGAACGCACTTGTGAGCTCTGCAACACAAAAAGGCCTGGACGTCCACAGAAGACAACAGTGGTGGATGATCATAGGATCCTTTCCATGGTAAAGAAAAACCCCTTCACAACATCCAGCCAGATTAAAAAGCCCGCCCCTCCCCACTTCCCAAGTGAGTAGGTCCTCTCATTCTTCTGGATACAGATCCAATTGTGGTCTTTCTCCCTCCTAATAGAGGTAAATGAGAATTTTAATCCTAATAGAGATATTAGTATTTTATCTGGTAGTGTTAGGACTTGTGAACAGGTGTCTGCCTTGTCGTGGCTCGCAAGCTTACAACGCTTTGGTCAAAGGGTTAAAATAAATGACCCTTTTTCAAGAGAATATATAAGTATTTTACTGTGTATTTTTGTCATATTGGATGTAGCATTGGGCTTCCTTGTTTGTTGAACCATCAGATCTCACAGATTTTGTCAAGTTAGAAAAACTTTTGACCCAAGACATAATGCTATGGTGGGATATTGCCACCCTCGAGAATTACATTCAAGTGAAGAGAATCCACAGGGGACTACGCCCGAAAAAACTCCCACTTTTGGGTTTTCTAACAAGGAGTTTGAAGATAATTGGACAAAGGTGTTAGATGACTTTTCTGTCAAATAAATGGAATTAATTATTCAATCTACAGTAAAATTAAAGACAAGGTGTCCCTAGAAATAGACATACAAAACAAATTGAAGACATTTGAGTCAATAGAACAATTTGCCCATAATGACAACATACTTCTAGAAAATATTGAAATCATGGAAAAAAGTATTATGTCCAAAAAACAAATTAAATTTTAACGGGATCATCTGCTTATATATGAAAATAACCAAATTTAAATTTGGCAGAAGAGAGTACCCATAAGGAATGTAGTCAAACAAAGGACAGATAATAGAGAGGAGTGCTGCACACCTTAAAAAGAGAAAAATGATACAATTACCGGTGCTCCAATGTTAGAACGAAAGCCTGCAGTCAGTCCTGAGTATATAGAGGAAGGAACAGAGGGCACAGCGGATTCTGCAAATTCAAACTCATTTATTGAGCCAAGTGTTGGCTCAATAACTGAGTTTGAATTTGCAGAATCCGCTGTGCCCTCTGTTCCTTCCTCTACGTCAAACAAAGGACAACATCTAAATCCACACTACAGAATAGAACATGGGATAACAGAATGCCCAATAAATCAATTTTAAAGAATATCTATCATATTCTCACTCATACAGTAATACATTAATGGTGAAAATTATAACCTCTACATATAAAAAGTTAATAGATGATTATCATCAATATTCAGTGAATGTATGAAAATACATGCGAATAAAGTGCTATAAAAGGTACATCTCAATGCTCATTATTTCAAGTATAATCCAGCCCTATAACCAGGGCTTGACAAATGCACTCGCCCGCACGTCAGCGGTGCATTTTGGCCACAGAAGATCAGTCATGGCCGCCTAATCAACTTGTACTTCCTTAAGCCTATTTCCCTCCCATGTGGAGGTGTTGAGCGCCTAAAGTTCAAAAACCAACCCGATTGGCCAAGGCCTCCTCTCTCCTCCTCCCCTCTGGTGCGATGCCTGCAGGAGCTGAAGGCATGTCTGCAGCGCCTTCTTCCTCACAGGACCCGTGCACTCACCGTTCCGCCTTTCCCCCTGGAAGACGGAATGGGGGGGAGGTAAGTGGTGTTTCTTCAACTCACATAGCGGGGGCGGGGCACCAGAGCAGCGGGTGCTGGCACATCCTTGGCTGTCTCTCTTGGTTGTGTGTGTGTGTGTATATAAGTGGGAGAGAGTGTGTGTGTGTGTAAGTGGGACAATGTAATTGGGAGTGTGTGTGTATATAAGTGGGAGTGTGTGGGTGTGTGTCTGTGCTGGTGTGTGTGTGTGTGTGTGTGCACTGGTAAGTAGGCGAGAGGGAGGAAAGAGAGGATGGAGGGGAGAGAGAGGATGGAGGGGAGAGAGATGGAGGAGAGAGAGGGTGGAGGAGAGAGGATGGGGGGGGGGGGTGAAGTGGGAGGAGATGCAGAATTGTAAACTTGTGCCACTGCAGATGTGGCAGATTGTTTTGGGAAAATAAAATGGGAAAAGAATAGTGCAGAGACGCAGAATTTTTCTTATTAGGAATTTATTCAATTTTTGTAAAAAAAATTGGGGGTGGGTCCAGGTAGCGAGTAGCTTTTTTGGTGGGGCGAGTAGCTTTTTGGGTATTGTCAAGCCCTGCCTATTAACAATCATTTGACAACGATTTTTACAAAACATTGTATAATAAAAAAAATCCTAATACAATACACCCTAATGAATGTGCAATTGGAAAGGTAATCAGTGATCAATGGAATAAATCCATAAATATGAACTTACGTATATGCTTTTCATATAATACGTGTACCTTGTACATATATTCAACCATAAAACCAGTTAACCACAATGATCACAACGCACACTGTTCCAAATAACCAGAAATATATATTTAAAAGCAATAATACACATATTAAATCTTTTTTATTAAATGGAATAAAATATAAAACTTATAAAAAAAAAGTAATATTGTAAATTAAATAAAAAGAAGCAACCACTGCAGGGGATGTAGAGAAACAGGATAAAATTGACCATTTCTCTTAGAAAGGGGGGTCAACTCCACATGGTCATTAAAGGCACCGCGGGCTGTAGATTGGAATGTATATATCCAATACTGTTCTCTTTTGCTCAATAATAATTCCCTATTAGCTAATATTTTGGAAGGTGGAATTATTTCAATACCCATAAAATTAAGTTTATTTGGGTTTGACAATGACTCAAATGAGACAGAGGTTTATTTTAAACTTCAAATTTGGGAATATTTGTAGTATTCCTCAAATGTTTCAAAATGCGCCATTTGAGAGTTCTTTTGATCTTTCCAATATATTAAATGCCGCACTCGCATTTGACCAAATAAACTACATGCATAGTAAGACAGTTGATAAAGCTAGTGATCTTAAATCATTGAACTGTAATGTGGATGCAATCTGTTTTTTTGGTAAGCATATGTTGACACTACATTTATTGCATTTGTAGTTACCCGCCAATCCCAACCTAGTTCTTAGGTTTGTGGGTTCATTGTTGAAAGTTTTCAATTGGCTGGGTGCCAATATCCTCTTAAAGTTCTGAGTCTTTCTAAACATAATATTGTGTTTAGTTTGCAATTGTGGACCTAAAATTGGATCCATTCCCAAGATGTTTCAGTGCTTTAAAAGGGATTTTTAAATCAATGTATGGGCTCAATTAAATTTGGTGATAAATGTTGGAAATAGAAAGTTTGTATTTTTTTTTGCTTCCTTGCTTCTTCCATCCCATGCTTTGATTACTACAGATATATAAATGTCAATCAATTTGTCACCATTTGTCTTTAATTTTTAAGTTTAACAGTGCTCTTCATTTACAGAGAACTTCCAAAAAGCATTTTTCATTCCTTTCCCAGATTCTAAGTACAGTATGTCATCAATGTATCTCCTCCAAATACAAAGATGTGGATGAGATACATCGTCGACAAATCTGGACTCCCACCATCCCATTCAAAGAGTTGCAAAATGGGGAGCAAATTGGGTGCCCATTGCTGGTCCTGTGATCTGTAAATAATATTCAGATTAAAAAATAAAATGATTGTGGCCCAAAATAAAAATCGATTGATTTCAAGATAAACGCCTTTTAAGTGGATGGATATGATGCATCCAAATCCAAATAGTATTGAATAGCATAGCATGGCAACCTCTCCCTATGAGGGATGCTGGTATATAGGACTTGAACATCCAGTGTCACCCTTCTATACTCTGTGTTCCACTCAATATTGTTAAGTAACTGTAAAACAGATGCAGTATCTTTAAGATACAATGGGAGTTTGGAAAGAAACGGTTGCAAATAATCCAAATATTGTGATAAATTGGATGTAAGTGAATTTATACCTGAAATTATAGGCCGATTGGTGAGCAATTTATGCATTTTGGGATATACTGTAATAGTATAGTATATGGGCACTGTTGGAGTAAGTAGCAGTGGGTAATCATATCCATATTTGGTAAGGATTCTTATACTACCTACCTCGTCAAAATTTTTTTTTCATTTCAATCTTAAAAGTTTAGGTAAGATCTGTACTAAGTTTTCAATAGGAAACCTCATCTGACAGAATATGTGTGGCTTCACGACAATAATCAGTCCTTGTTTGTAGCACCAAACCACCACCATTATCCGCCTCTGGTAAGACTATTTTGGAGTTTGAGCGAAGGTTATTCAAGGCTTGTTTTTCTCATGAAATTAAAATCGTAAAGGTATTTTTTTTTTTACACACTTTCAAAAATTCCCTTTTCTGCCAGTTTCCCAAAACTGCATTTGAGATTTTGTTTGATGACATTGTTGTAGCAAATAGCAGAAACTCCCAGCAGAGAGGCATGTTAAGTATGTGATCTGTAAAACATTGTTTATATTGTGTTCCCTAGTGATGGTATGTTGTTGTTCTCAGTTGAATGTTAAAGGAACAATTCCTTAATTAAATGGGAATTTCCTGACTGACCACATTGCACTTGTCACATGACTGAGCTAATCACTTGCTCACCCATTTTGTGTTTTGTTTCTAAAAGATTGTCATTTTTTTAAATGTATGTTTCTGGTCATAGTGCTCAGTCTAATAGGAATTCTTAGGATTTTGATTACCAGTTCCAAGTCCCTCATGATGTAATACACTAATCGATCTGAACACATCTAATCAAATAGTACCACATTCAAATGAGCGTACACAATACAGTACACATTTTACCATATTTCAGGGCTTTACTACAGACTACAAAACAATGTTTAAAAAGCTATACATTGATTTTTATTCTGTCACCAAAGTGTATAATCTAACATACATTTATTTACGCTTTCAAATGATTGTAATACTATTCAGACTTCCTGCAAAGTGAATAGATTGAATCACAGCTAAATTATGCATTTTGTTCTGAAGGCCTTGTTTATTATGCGCTTTTAGCATATCTCTAATCTCTTCTCTTTTTTTGATCTCCACTGTGAAAGTTGAAACAAAGTTGGAGTAAAAAACACATTACTGTTATTTACAAATATCTGAGATATTTCTGCGGGAAAAGTGCAGGTTTATAAATTTCAGTAGAATTTTTCTCCATCTTTCAGGTGGGGGATTAGAGGTGAGGGGACATCTCTCCTTTTAAATCTATAAAGAACTTTGAATACTCGACCTATAGATTCTAAGGCTGCGCTTATAGTGCCTGGTGATGGCGCGCCAAAACAAATACATTGAATCCGTCGTATGCGCTTATAGTAAGCTTGATGGAGCGACCAAAAATTTTGTAGTCCGTGAAATTTGATTTGGGGAGAGAGTCGCCACATGTGACTGTCTCTAAACCAATCACAGAGCGCCTATAGCACTCTGCCCTCCCCCTTCGTGACATCACTAGCCTTGTTGCCAGGGACGTCGCTCAAAACTAAAGTTCAACATTCACCAGTGGCGACGGGTGACGTCATCGGTCGCATCGCCGTCACTATAAACGCGGCCTAACACAGACAGTACTCTCCTATTCACATCAACATGCTTACACAGTCTTTATAGGGTTTTGTTTTCCAAATATAAAATGGTTTACAACTGTTGAGCAGAGGTCATGGAATAATATATTACAATAAATGGCTCAGTGATGCATAATCAAAATATGTCTGCAGTATTGCTTGATTGCATATTTACACAAAAAAAGAAATACTTCTCCCTAACTTTACAGCCTGTTTTGTAGATATACATTTACATAAATTTGCATGCTTTAATATTCATCTGGCATTATTTAAAACAGTACACAAAAGAATAACAGAATCCTTGTAAAATGCACTCGGTGAAACTGTATATAATTTATTTAAATGTAAAACCTTTTTTTGCAACAGATAAACATGGTATTGGATTGGTATGGTTTATCTACATTATGGCCAATCTATAGGACAAACATGTCTAGATGTACAAATTATCTAGATTTGATGCAGGGAGATGATTGCAATTATAATTTTATAGTGAATCCACCACTGAGGTTTAATTATACCCGTTTTTATCAAAAACTCCAAACTCAATGTGCGGATTTGGAGCACAAAAATGAACCCCTTTAAGTGGCCAGATATGAGGCCATACAGAGGATGCAATCACTCGTACATTTACTGCATTAAAATCTTGTGAAAGTGCACACAGAAGATAAAAACTATGCATGGTCATTATGGTTTAAGCTGCAAAGGGTTAAACCCTAAAGTCTGGGTGAGGGTACAGTAGGTAGATGGGTGAATACAGTTATAGCAGCTAATGTATTATCAGTGATATGATCATTCCATATAGAAATATGTGAAATAAGGAGCATTTAAATAGTGATGTTACTAAGCTCCCCAAACTGAGACACATACGGAACAAATGAATCATACCCTGCTTATGTTCATCACCGCTGCCTGCATTGAACCAACGAATTAAAGTACCTGTGGGTGGAAAGGGTGCAAAAGCCCTGTTATGGCACGCGCAAGTCTCCATCAATTTTGGTTAATATATACAAGATGCCAGCGTCATCAGAGTAGGCACCTTTAGCGTGTATATAGCCTTGACGCACGGCACTCTCACCGTATCAAGTCACAGCCTCTGTTTCAACTCTTTGGCAGACTAATTCTATGGCCATAGTGCAGCGCCTAAACATGGCTTTTGCACCACTACTACACGCATATTTTTCGGTTTGCTTTCTTTTCTGTATCACACTACAGCCATTGCTTCTTGAGGATCTGTTTGGCTATCATTTTTGTGCTGGATAGGGAAAGGTTGAATGAGAGAGAGGGGATGAGAGGAGGATTAATTCATTTCTTTGAATCATTTGAAGCCTGTACCACATCAAGGTTAGTCCCCTTCATGTAGGTTGCAGCTTATTCAGAAAACATCAAGCGATTAAAACCCTAAAAAAAGGGCTGCAGGTCAGTTAAGAAAATGTAAACTGCCAATCAAAACAGATAGAAAAACTATTCACATCAGCCATTATGTACAAGAAAGCTTTAGCTCTATACACGATTCATTAGTATATAATACACCAACAGCATTTTTTTTTAAACCAGTTTATAATTTATGTAGAAAATGTCAGTAAGAAACAAAAGAAAGATGTTTCACAAAAATATCCACTGTGCAACAAACAAAAAAAATACAACAAAGAATGCAAATGATAAATTATAAAAACAGAAGGCAATGAATAATGTAAATGTAGAAAGACTTGTGGTTTGACAACATCCCAGCAGGATATAACGCAAAATATAATACTGGATTAGGAGTATTTGCTTTTATAGAACTATCAACTTGCCAGGTGTTATGTTGCAATAAATGTACACAAAACACCACGTAAGAACAAAAACTATACAAGTATTTATTTGAAAAAAAAAAAAAGTACTATAATATTTACAAATGCAAACCTCTCCTAAATGAATGAAACTAGCACTAAAAAAAAAAACAAGTTATTCAGCGGATTGATATTCTGCTTGATCAATTCTTTCTGCATTCCAAAATACCTTTTATTTAATCAAAACATTAAGTGTTTTAAGAAATATTGTACAGATTATCCTTTAAGCAAATGAACAAGTTATTTGGTTTGCAGTTTTTCACAATTAAACAAGTCTGGAAAACCTCCAAAGCTTGGAGCATTTTTATGAAGTACCATAACCTAATCAAACCAAATAAGCTAGTTTATTCAACACCAACAATTTTTGTACTCCTCCCTTACTCACCTCCAAACATTGTACCCGTCAAATAGTACTAAGGATGGTCCATCAGACTGTAAAACAGGTTGGATGTTTGAATAATAATATAGGGTTTTTTATGGTGACTGTCAAATGACCTTATTGATAACTTTTCAAGAATGATCGTACACTTATGTTACATAACTATATACAGTATTTTGCATTAACACCATAGCATTGCTCCTTTAAAGTCTAAGTTCTAATATCTAGCCAAATGTAATATTAAACTTTGATGCTCTTATGTGATGCTCTACATATTGTATATTTGTTTACACATTCTAAGCACCTTTTTAAACAACTTACATTTTATACAGAATATTAAATAATAATGCAAAAAAGATGGCGTTCATTGATGTATTTTTTCTGGAGCACGCCATATTATAGCAGATAAGAAATGTCTAATATTCTTGCATTCCACCACAAGCCCAAATCATTGTCGCTTTGATTTTTTTGCTGGCGTTTCTTCAGATGTTTGTTGACTGTGAGAGGGTACCGCTGGTGGACTTGACTCTCTCTTACGCTTGGCTCCACAGGATTGCTGCGACTTGGATCTATAACAAACAATCTCTCAGTTTGGTTCTCAAATGTGTAACCCTTTTTTAAAAAGGAAAGTTAGAACACAACCTACTGTAACAACTCTTTAGTTTTTCAATATGGACACCACATAATACATCTTTTTTAAAAGTCTCATTAATTATGGCAACAGTTCTGACCGACCTCCCTTCATTAAAAATATACTTGTTATTTATTGGAGCAAACCTATTTTGAATTATTTTTCAAAGTTTTTGATTCGGTTTAATTTTTGCTAAAGTGTTACTTTGTGAAGTGCATCCTTTGTTGATTAAACATTCTAGTGCATAGGTAAAGGACACAGGAATTCTACGAGCACTTGCCAAAATGTATCACCTAACAGTATTTTTTCAATTGGTTAATGTACAGACTATGCAAAATATATCAAATGTCAAAATCAGAGTCCAAAACTCTTACAGACTTCCATACGGCAGAGAAGGACTAATAAATAATTTTCTCCTCAACACGACTGTAAAATACAGGACATAAAATGCGGGTGTAATCATAGCCGGCTCTCATGTTTCAGGCGTCCATTTGAAATGATCACTGTAATTCCCTCCTCTCCCATCCGGTACACAACTAAATAATGCTCAAGAAATGCAGTTTTCAGTGTATATTTTGACACCTTTCTAATCAGCCTTTCACGATTTAGACTAATGGGCTTACATTTGCAATATTGCTGAGAGATTTCAATATGTTGCACCTTCAACATATTGTCTAGACTGTTTACACACTCATTAAGGTGAATACATTTAATAATGCACACAGCTGATTGCGTCAAACTGAGCAAATAATACTTTAAAAGAAAAGCTTGTTTTCCTGGCACAGCATTTTGTACTCACCGCATGTGTATAGTTCTGCTAGACTTGGACTCGGGTGACGATTTCTCTTTGTGCTTCTTTTTTGAAGTCGATGGCTCGATACTGCCACGCTTTGATGCAGCACGTGTTGTTGGCTTGTGAGGCAGCTTTCTGAAATACCATTTTGTTTTGTAATGATGTTATTGTAATGATAAATAAACACATTGAAGCAGCAACATGCAAAAATATATGTACACTGTTACTTCCGTCAGTCAAAAATAGTAGACAGCAACCATTAATACTATCTAGAGGTGAGCAGCATTACAGGGAACAACCTCATACTGGCGCCTCAGAATTCGGACATTACAGCAGACAGAAAACAGTAGAGAACCACATATGCTGCTCTTACCCTGAATCTTTAGATCATTTTCATTTCTATTTTTAACACTATTTATAGTGTTCATGTTACAGCATGAAAACTGGTGCAATAATGTAGGATACGACTGTACTTTAAACAAAAACCGGTAGTTCCTTGCTGTGTTAAGTGTGGACAGAATCTGG
This sequence comes from Ascaphus truei, assembly GCF_040206685.1. NCBI lineage: Eukaryota > Metazoa > Chordata > Amphibia > Anura > Ascaphidae > Ascaphus > Ascaphus truei. The sequence goes on along the minus strand of NC_134483.1, from coordinate 497,864,320 downwards.
GGTAACTCAAATAATGCAGCATATTTTTTTTTATTAGACCCTGACTTGACAGCTAAAAAATGTAAAGAGATCAGTAATGGGTCATGAACCGTTACCTCTGTGCTTCTAACCGAGAAGTTGCCCTTGTTGTAGCTCCTTTATGGTCATCCTCCTCCTCCTCATCATCCTCTGTCTCTTCATCTGCATCCTCATCATCCTCCCCCTTTTCATCTCCTTCAGATTTCTTGCGCTTCATTTGTGGCTCCGGACCATCTAATTACACAAAATGGGGTGGGTGCATTAAGTTAAATAGGCTATTATGGAGACGCCAAATCTAGAGTTTGGCGAAACTGTTAAAATCCGATTGGCGGATTTTCCGCACAGTTACCAAAATCAGATCTGCACATAGAAAACCGAAGGCGGTTTGGGGACTAAAAAAATGCGGGTGAACACATACTGAATTTTACAAATTAGAATCCATTTTTAAATTCTGAATCCGTGAAATATGAATTTTACTGGGGGAGGGAGAGATGATTGGTTAATTGATATTATTTACCTATAAATATATTCCTGACATAGTAGTATGTATGCTTTGATAAAGCGCTTAGGCGTGAAGTGCGTTGGTGGGGCGACACCTTCGCTATTTTTTTTAATGGAATACGCACTTTCCTAATTTTTTTTTTAATGTGGATGTCCGTGAGTAGTGCTCTGTTACCCTTTCCATTCTTTATCTTCATAACTACAATGAAGACACACCGAGAACTTTTGGAGCTAGGGATATACATGTTGACATTGCAACATACAAGTGAGTCCTCTTGATTAATATGGTCCCAGCTTATGATTGGACTTTAGGTATGAAACTAGTGAATTTACTTGCTGCGGTTCCTGCATTGTCTTTGTACATTACTTTCACTAAGTGGGAGGTCACCGAACCAGTATGCTACACTATGTACCTGTCCATTATTTCATCAGTAAATTTCGAAGGTTTGCTATACAAGAACATAATTTTCAATATTATTCATTTTGTCTTTTTACTGGTCTATAGCACCATGCAAGTTTTCTATTTTGTCAATTTGGGAGGAGCACTGGAATATGAACTGTATATTTGATATTCCAAAAAGCAGAAGCCTAAGGCTGCGGTCCCAGTGCGTTCTACAGCGCACGCCTCGGCCCCACCCCCCAATCTATCCGGGCCCAGTACATGCAATGGCGCGCATTTAGCAGTCACGCTGTACTGCAAGTTTTCACACATACAAAACAAATTGTATATGGAACTAGCGATGGAGGCGTGGCAACGCCCCCGCCGGCGGTTCAGCCAATGAGGGCGAACCAGCTGCGTGAGGTCATGGCCCCGCCCCTGCAAAACCCCCACCATGCCCCCTCCCGTCACAAACTCTCCCTCTCTGCCAGGACCACGATCTGCAATGAAGCGCTGTGCACGCGCGCTACAGAACGCACTGGGACCGCAGCCTAAATGGTTTACAATATTACGTAGTTAATGTATTGTATTAAGTAGCTTCTAGTGATAAAATGCTGAAAAGGAACCCACTAAAAGCTAAAACAGTATGCCAATAAATCGTTCTAAACCATCTCCCAATGATGACACCATGCTTATGCCACTTCCACTACATCACAAAAGGTCTACCAGGTCGTTTAGTCTCGCAACACCAACATCCCAGCACGTTTCGTGAAATAACTGACTTCATCAGGGGTACTGCTCCACACATTTATTACCCTTGTAAAGTTTGTTATGTGATCATCGGATAATGAAATAATTAAAACATTTAATTCACTGATGTACATAGTTTATCGGGTACCTACTGTCTCGTATACAAAACATTATATTTACCCCTTGAGTGCCAAGGGTTTTTGCTACGATGTGGCCACACAAAGCTTTTAAACTTTACGTATATATTTGTTTAAGTATGATTTCTTTGAGCAGCTTTATATGTACCAATCGAAACAATGTTTTTTTTCCAGGCACAAATTGAGCTTAACTTGGTATCTGTCTCGATGTATTGCATATCACGGGACAAAGATATGTATGTATGTATGTATGTCTTTATTTGTATAGCGCCATAAAATGTACATAGCGCTTCACAGTAGTAATACATGTCATATAAATAACAAATATAAATAACAGATCATGGGAATAAGTGCTTCAGACATACTGTAAAAGTAACATTAAGGAAGGAGTCCCTGCTCCGAGGAGCTTACAATCTAATTGGTAGGTAGGGAGAACGTACAGAGACAGTAGGAGGGAATACTAGTAAGTGCGTCTGCAGGGGGCCAAGCTTTGTGTCATGTGTCCATGATTATCCAGTGCTACTCATATGCTTCTTTAAACAGAGGTGTCTTAAGGTGGGTCTTAAAGGTGGATAGCGAGGGGGCTAGTCGGGTATATTAGGTCATAAACATGAAAAAAATGTAAAACAAATCTACTTATTTTACTAGATATTTCTAGTAACTTCATCAATTGAAATGAATTCTAAATGTAATTGTTCTGTCACTTGATTACATTGATACTATATATGTATATGTTTACATACTTTTGTCCAATGCAGACCTCATATTAGCCAGACTTTACACACCTGAAATTGTCAGGCCTGAATGTAAAAGGTGCACACCAATTAACGTGGCAAAATTACAGAAAAATACCACCAAAATATATATTTTCTGACATTATGTATTTTCCTACAAAAAGGTCTAACTGGGAATCTTTGTTAAAAACAATGTCAATTTATGAGAAAAAGATCAAGACCGTTGTAACAGGGCCTCTCCTCTGTCTAAAAGGCTTCCAAAATAAACCCTGACTTTTGCTGATGAGTCCAGCAGGGAGCTGGCTAATTTCAGCAGGAGTTAATTGACTAATCCCCACACAGATTGCCTGGAATCTTTAGCACAGAGAGTCTGTGCTGCTAGCGAGATCCAAGAGGAAGAGAGGCTCTGTTCCATGCAACACTAGTCCCTGGAACCCACCAGAAGGAACCCCCACAGACCCTGAACTGATGTGGAGAACACTTTGCCTACAGATACCTCTGTTTGGACTTGTGTCAAAAGGTTGTAAGAGGGCTTGCCTGCCTGGATTCAGATGGGGACTGCTGAATGTTAGTCAGTCCCCTACGTCGTTTAGGCTTGGTTGATACGTTCTGCTCTAGTTTTGTTGATATGAAGCGTTTTTCTGTTAAAAGCTGCTGGCTAATAAGCATATGTTTATCTTCCCCTAAAAATGTCTTGTGTGTTATCCTCTGCGCACATCTTCTACAACTACAAACCTACTCTGTAATCTTGGACATAAATATAAAATAGCACTGTCTGAGGTCTCCCAAGTAAAAAATAAATAAAAAAAATATATTATTTTCATCTTTACATATAATTTTGGCAGAAAGAGGTCCTAATTTAGCAAGACTGCATAAAGGTCTTCACACCTGAATTTTTCATCGCTGAAACCAAAAGGTGCTAACTATCATTGGAAAGGCAACCCTACCCTCTAGCATAAAAATATACCCCTGTAAATATATTTATTTTCTAAAAATGAATACCCCAAGAAATGTAGACATGGGTAACATGTTTCCACAAAAACAATTCTGGCCAGGAATTTTTGTTTAACAAAGTGGTCTTCAAATTTTTCATATTACTCTAACTTTGGACATCAAAATTCCTCCCACAAGTTTAATGTAATCATGAAAAGGAATACTATATTTTAGCACGAATACCAGATACAGTACAGTATGCATCATTTCACATACTATTTTGGCAAAAAGAGGCCAGCAATTAATAAGACTGCGTAAGGCTCCTCACAGCTGAATTTTTCATGGCTGAACACAAAATGTTCTCACCATAATTGGAAAGGCAAAATTACCCCCAGAATAAAAACACCCCCATAAAAGTATATATTTTCTGAGGGTACAGACCACAAGCTATTTAGACATGGGTATTGTTTCCCCAAAACATATTTCTAGCCAGGAATCTGTTGAAAACAGTGGTCTTGATACAGTAGGTAGGTTATCTCAAATGATGACATACTTGGGAAGACAAAACGCCCCTGCAGCATAAAAAAAAATACCCACATTAAAGCTGCAGTTCGTAAGAGTAGGTTTTATTGAAGTGAAACTTCTTTAGTGGCACCTATTCTGATGGGGTAAAACGGGAGAGATGGGGGACAAATGTGAAACGGAAGTGACGTCACGGCTCCCCCCTCCCCCCCCCCCCCGCATCTACTGTGACATGCGGCCGCTCCTAACAGCCGCTGCTCCCCCACACACACCCGCTGTGACATGCTGCCCACACACCTGCTGTGACATGCGGCGGCGGCGGCGATAGCCGCCGGCGCCGCTCCTAACGGCCACTGCCATGAGTATAGCAAGATGGCTGCCGCAGAGCTTCCGGTGCTGCGGGTGTAATAAGATGGCGGAAGCCCCGCAAGTACTCCGGCTGAGATAGGAGGAGCCGCTGCTCAGCCTCTCTCCTCCCTCTTCCCTACCTCCGCTTCCCTGTGTCCCGCTGACTAAAGGGCGCCGCTCTCCTCACACGGCCGGCTGCTGTGCCGCTCCTAACGGCCGCCGGTCCCAGCTGCCATTCCCCCCAAACGTGCACTGCCATGCCGCGCATGCGCTGTTCCCCGCGCCCGCTGACATGCCGCGCATGCGGTAGTCATGGTGACGCCACGGCTCTCATAGGGACACTGCAGCCCACACTGCTCCAGGCCCTGATCTCCTGCGGCCTCTCCTCTCCTCCCGGTGCATGCCCGTGTCCCTGCAGGCCTCCCCTGGCCGCTGCTTGTGGGATGAGCCGCTGCGGGTCAGTCTCAGGCCTGAGCTCCGGGCAGGAGGTGACTGGTGAGGGCGGGGAGACTTTCACCTCCCTGGGCTGGTACCGGGGCGGGGAGCTGGAGCTGAGCATCCCTGCAGGGCAGCAGCTTCTGTGGGGTAGAGCCCGAGGGGCTCCTGTGGTCCCTGCAGCCGTGGACTCCCTTCAGGAGGCTGCTCCGGAGGGATGTGCAGACTAGTCGTCCGGCCGCCTGCTGGTCACGGCCGCCTAGGAGAGGAGCTTCATGCGGAAGGTACACACACTGTCACACACACGAGCACTCAGACACACACTGTCACACACACGAGCACTCAGACACACACTGTCACACACACGAGCACTCAGACACACACTGTCACACACACGAGCACTCAGACACACACTGTCACACACACGAGCACTCAGACACACACTGTCACACACGAGCACTCAGACACACACTGTCACACACGAGCACTCAGACACACACTGTCACACACGAGCACTCAGACACACACTGTCACACACACGAGCACTCAGACACACACTGTCACACACACGAGCGCGCACACTCTCAGCGTCACGCGCGCGCACACTCTCAGCGTCACGCGCGCGCACACTCTCAGCGTCACGCGCGCGCACACTCTCAGCGTCACGCGCGCGCACACTCTCAGCGTCACGCGCGCGCACACTCTCTGCGTCACGCGCGCGCACACTCTCTGCGTCACGCGCGCGCACACTCTCTGCGTCACGCGCGCGCACACTCTCTGCGTCACGCGCGCGCACACTCTCTGCGTCACGCGCGCGCACACTCTCTGCGTCACGCGCGCGCACACTCTCTGCGTCACGCGCGCGCACACTCTCTGCGTCACGCGCGCGCACACTCTGCGTCACGCGCGCGCACACTCTCAGCGTCACGCGCGCGCACACTCTCTGCGTCACGCGCGCACACTCTCTGCGTCACGCGCGCGCACACTCTCTGCGTCACGCGCGCGCACACTCTCAGCGTCACGCGCGCGCACACTCTCAGCGTCACGCGCGCGCACACTCTCAGCGTCACGCGCGCACACTCTCAGCGTCACGCGCGCACACTCTCAGCTCTCAGCGTGTCACGCGCACACTCTCAGCGTGTCACGCGCAAACTCTCAGCGTGTCACGCGCACACTCTCAGCGTGTCACGCGCACACTCTCAGCGTGTCACGCGCACACTCTCAGCGTGTCACGCGCACACTCTCAGCGTGTCACGCGCACACTCTCAGCGTGTCACGCGCACACTCTCAGCGTGTCACGCGCACACTCTCAGCGTGTCACGCGCACACTCTCAGCGTGTCACGCGCACACTCAGCGTGTCACGCACACTCTCAGTCACGCACACTCTCAGTCACGCACACTCTCAGTCACGCACACTCTCAGTCACGCACACTCTCAGTCACGCACACTCTCAGTCAGTCACACGCACATATGAGGAATTCACACTTAGTGCAAATAGCTAATACAGGGGATGTGTGCTGAGCACGCGCATTCTAAGTCAAATTTATTTGCGTTTTGTCAATGAAATTGTATTTTGATTTTTAATTAAAACATCACCAACACAAATACAATTTCTGTGACAAAAGTCAAAGAAGTTTCACTTACTATGCGCGTGCACAGCACACACACCTTTTTTTTATTTTGTCTGCACCATGTTGTCTTGTGCCCATTAAAGATTTTGTCATTAGCACCATGCTATAGCCCCGGATTACCCTTTATTGCACGGCTGTGCTCTCCTCCCCCCCTCCTGGGATCATCCGGCAAAGCTGCAGTTCAAACTGCCATTTTAAAAATATATATATTTTTTTCCCCATTCAATATGTGAACACAGTATAATCTGTACACCGACAAGTGATTAGCTAAGCTGCAGATCGATCTGTTCTCCTGTAATCAATAGCATGCACCGGGCTATTTAATTCAGTTCTTGCACAACATTTTGGGCAATGAAGTTCCTAGAATATGATTGACTGGGCAGTTACTAGATACAATTGGTTCACTGCTAGAGAGAGGGCGGGGCTCAAGAGCCAGAGCCTATCAGAGGGGGAAGGAGACTGTCACTTTGGAAATGCTTCCTACATTAGAAGCATTAAAAATGTCTTTAAAAAATTTTTTTTTAATTTTTAAATGCTACAAGTATTTTCTCCTAGTACAGAACTGATTTATTTAAAAAAAACAAAAAACACATGTAGGATATTGCTTGAACTGCTGTTTTAAAGTGTATTTCTTCTTAAAGTACACACCAAATGAATAAACTAACTAAAACAGCCCCTGAAATCAAAAGGGGGCAGAAGCTCTTGATGGGGCTGTGTGACCACACACTTTCAGAACCAACAAAACAAATGTAAATGCATTTATATAAAACAAACAATACAATTCAACATGGGGGGGGGGGTGGGGGTGTGGGGGGGGGAAAGAGAGTGGTGGGAGTTTATAAGAGGCTCACTGTTATTTTTTATGGAGGGTCACCTACCCCTCCCTCCCTGGACCCCAATGACTGGCTATCCCCCCTTCAAGCACAGGTGAGGGAGGAGTATGGAGGATCGGGGTGCAAGGGGTGAGTGGGATGGAGATGGGATTTTTGCACAGTTAAATAGCAGTTCTGTGTTATTTTAGCTCATCTGCCCTTCCTTGAGGGGTAGATGAGCTGATCAACCAGCAGAGGAAGATTTAAAACATCTGCTGGCTGGAGAAGGGACAAGTGCAGGACGTACGATGCACATTGTAAGGGCCTCCCAGTTGCCGGCTCTCATGAAGTACATTGTTCAATCAAAGGGGCACTGAAAGGGGTTAAATATGCCATTACAATACCTGCCGCTTGGAAGGAACAATCTTACCGTTCTCTGAAGTAATAAACGAACGTTTGGATTTTCTTCCTCGTCGGTGCACAGTTTCCACACTTCTTTCTGCATTATCCGTCTAAATAATGAACAAGAAATTCATGTCAATATTGTCTTTCAATATTTCCATAATAATTAAAATATAAATACGTGTGTATGAAAGGCTTACATCCGATTTTCTGCAATGTTTTTCTGTTTTCTCCAGGTCAGGTGTATCTAAAAAAAAAAAAAAACAATATAAGAGGAGATCAACTCAAGGACATTAACTAAATTCAGATCATTTGTGGTATAAAAAAAAGGTAATGGGACGAATGCCCCTAAAACAGTGATGCTTAAACTGATGTACACACTGAAAAAAAAACAAAACAGATACAAAAATGCCAGCTTTGAAGTGTTTCAGCAATTACTTTTTTTTGCATGCTACATAAAATAAGTTGTGCTTTTCACTTTAAATGACATTGTGCTACATGCAAGTATGGTGTACAGGCATACCCCGCATTAACATACGCAATGGGACCGGAGCATGTATGTAAAGCGAAAATGTACTTAAAGTGAAGCACTACCTTTTTCCACTTATCGATGCATGTACTGTACTGCAATCGTCATATACGTGTATAACTGATGTAAATAACGCATGTGTAACAGGCTCTATATAGTCTCCCCGCTTGCGCACAGCTTCGGTACAGGTAGGGAGACAGTATTGCTGTTCAGGACGTGCTGACAGGCGCATGCGTGAGCTGCCGTTTGCCTATCGGGCGATATGTACTTACTCGCGAGTGTACTTAAAGTGAGTGTACTTAAAGCGGGGTATGCCTGTACTGATACTTTTGATCTTTCCTCAGAGCAGCAAATAAACAAACAAAAATGCCACTTGTGAGCACAATCACGTCTCAGACAGGTCTGCAACCCTGCCTTTCCCCATTATCTCTTAGCTTACAAGGACCTGACACCCGATGCAAACTCAGTATCATTGTTTACAGAGCCAGTGCCTGTACTCACTGAGCCACTCCTTCCCCCATTTGGTCTCATCTGTTTAAAAGCAAAACCTAGTAATGCCGATACTGTGGCTTCTCTTTCTAAAACATTGATTTTAATGTTTGAAAATTTGTAACCTAGGAGAAATGGTAAACAAGGTATGACATGGCCGAGTCATTACAATCTGTTTTTTTAAGTTCATCTTACAAAACACGTCCCAACTTTTAACCAAAACCTTAAAATAGTAATATATTATGGCAGTATTGGTCAATTAAAAGGCACTTTTTTTTTTTTAATAGTAAAAATCAGATGCAATTTTGGAGGAGCATTTTGCAAGCACAAGAAACCTGCCAATTATTTGTACTTACAAATCACACGAGACAGCAAGAGAGAATTCTACCGCTTAACGCTAACCGCAAAATAAGTATCAACATACCCGTCTCCTTGCTGGCAGTGTCTTCAGTCTGATGTTTCACCTGTCATGATGACACATACATAGCGCCAATAAAGATTAAAAGAAATTTATGAAGACATACATATCTGTGTAACTATTTTTTCCTCTAGACAGGGAACATATTTTCAGATCATTAAAAGCCCTTTAGGACGAGCCTTAATTCAAGTTTACAAGTCTCAAGAGTGCTTGCTTCCCAACAACCATTACCATCCGTATACTGCAGTTTCAATGTCGTTTGCCTTTGGGTAGGCAGTTCGGATGACTATTGCCATCACATAATCCCTTTAACTTTTATTTTGGCTACTTCTCCATGACGGTAAAGCACAACGAAACAAAGGCTAAAATTAAATCCTAAAACCTATGTAAACCATAACATATACATAGTATTATTAGTCATGATCATTATTATTTAAATAGTTTGCTTGACAAAGATCGTTTGTAAAGTATTATTTTATGGTTTTCACCCGTGCTTTTTTTGGTAATATAGGTGTTGGTACCCGGTCTCCTACCTTCTCCTTATCTCCGTTGCACGGTGTCACGTCGACGCATCGTCACAAGAAGATGCCGCCGGAGATGAGGAGCAGGACGAGAAGATAAGAGAAAGAGGTGCCGGTACAGGGTACCGTCACAAAAAGAGCCCTTGTGTTCACAAAAGGAGGAGTATTTGGAGGAAGAAACGCATAGGCAGAGATAAGTAGGAAAATTGTGTTTTACATTTTAGAGAAAGACTTTCGTTGGGGGACAATCCCATTTAGCAGATAAACAAAACAAACAACGTAATTTGTAAATGTAATTGCCTTTTTTTTAAAGCATTCAATCCCCTTTTCTATACATAGAACGACCTACATTCCACCGCTCAGAGGCGCATAGACTGAGTAATCAATAGAAAAAGATAAAAAGACAAATATTGAGAATACAGTACACTCAATGCAGTGTTTTCTGTACTTGTATCAATACAAACACTTAGCTTGTTTAGAGTGATCCTCTCTGAGGAGGTAAATGACAGATCTTGATCTTCCTCTCACAGCTTTTCAATAGTAATTAGCTGCATAAACAGTTGTGTGTGATCCGGCATGTGAATGCAATGCTTTCCAGCGCAATGGCAGTCTGTTTTCCTGTATCAGCAGCGGTGTTTAAGAAGTCCTCCAAGAGGGGGTGTCTAGAGCCTCCTGCACCTGAAGTGGAAGTTGTCCCACCTTTGGGGTCGTCTATTCCCCTAGGGCTCCTCTTCCCTCTTCCGGGCACGTAATTCTGAGGCTCCCACTGACTCCACACATCCGGGGCACTTCTGTGCAGCTGATTCTACAGATTTGCAGGTACTTTTTCGTATGACGTCAGACTGTTCTGTTACGGTGGCTCACTTAGGTTAACCCTACGCATTTCGCTTCTTCAGGGGATGTTTATATTGATAGCAGTACAGAAACCACTGCATTGAGTGTACAGTATTCTCATTATTTGTCTCCTCTTCTTTTTATATTGATTAGTCAGTCTACGCGCCCCAGATCGTCCTACATTTCACCCCTCTAGTTGTTTTTTGGAGGGATGTGGAAATACCTCTGTACAGGACTTCGGCTGCAGGACTGATTTTCCATGGATACACGATTCAGAGTTTTAATTTTTTATATTCTCCTATTTTAAGGTTTCCATCTTTTGATTCCATCCTTGTGGTGTTTAGCGCTTTATTTTCTCTGTTTCTACTTTAAACTATACATGTTTAACTTATTTCTCCCCCTGACAAGAGATGAGCATAGTCATTATTCTGCAACGTTATCAATTAGTCCAAGGATGGAATCATAAGAGAGATGAGATTGCAAAAACTTTCCAAAGCATTTGGTTACCAGAGAAACTCAGTCTAACAGACTACCGTATTTAAAGATTGCATTTCCTTCTTTGGGAGGGAGGGGGTTGTTTTTAAATGAAAGGCACTACTCTTTTCATTTGTTTAGGGCCCCAACATTTCTGTTGGTGGCATTGGCTGTTCAAGTGGATACCTCTCATACTAGGACATGAGAACTGTCAATACAGGGGAATACCAAGTTTTTAATCAAACCCAGAATGCTTACCTATGTCGATATAAATAAGAAAAAAGCAGTTAGTCAAGCATAGAAAAAGGTCGATTGCTGAATGAAGATTGTAAGGATGTGTCTAAAACAAACTATTCCCAAATAGACTTATTCTTCAAAATATACTAAAAAGTGAACAAAGTATATATTTTTTTATTAGAATACCTACATTTTGAGGTCTTTCCTCTTCAGAAACCTTTTTTTGCACTGGTGACTCTAAAACAGAGATGAAAAAGTGAACAGGCTGAATTGATTCGCTACTATCTGAAAATCTATATGAATTTGTAAAAGTGTACTTACCTATATTAAGATTGCGTTTCTTGGGCGGCCTTCCTCGTTTTCTTTTCTCTGTTTCAATTTTAGGCTTGCATTCCTAGTAAAATAAGACTCAAATGAACGGTGTCTAGAGCTTACCATTCACCTTTCAAGGGTGCAAAGAAGAAATCTTTTTGGGGCTCTAACCATCACTTCATTATTTATACAAATCCCACATTCACAATTGCCATACATCTGCATGCTCCAGCACAATATGGTGTTCTTGCATAGTTTAAGAGTTCTGGTTAAATGTTATCTATAACATCCAATAATAGCTATAAAGGTCTGAAGTGAGTGACATCCAAGGTCTCTGGGCAAAGCACAAACTAAATGTTTATGTCAAATGTTGCCTCTAATATCAAATTATTGAGTAGGTTTACTTGGGACCCATGGGTGTCCCAAGTAATTTAACACTCCGTTCTCATTACTTTGCACGCACCTTAACAAATAATACTGACTGTAACCTCTCTAAGGTGGTGAGTTTTCCTTTCCTATTGTTTTACTAATGCCCCGTTTTTTTCTTTGAGACTTACCCTTGTAGTGACACTGTATTTACAAAGCACGCATTATATAACGTTTTTCCTACAGTAAAGTGCTGAGCACACCGCACTCTGTATGCAAGAGTATGCAAAGTACATTAAGATTTTCAAAGGCAAGCTCACTAACACTTGTTTCCCTTTCCCGGTAAACTAGTTCTACTATACAATTCTGTAAACTATGATCAGAAAGTCAGCTGGAAAGCAGTAAGGGATTTCTCCACGGCATCACAGTAAAACAAAGACACAAAAGAAAAAAGGAACTAAAAACCATCTAAACACAAATGAACCACTTACCTCTTCAGTTTTCAGATTCAACCGAGACACTTCCTGCATTTTCTTTTCATGATCCTCCTTGCTCTTCAACTCTTCTGATGGAAAGAAAGATACAATGAAGTGTAAAAATGGAAGATTACACATAATGGAGTTGCAATGAAGTAGCCTATTCTAATGCCTCCAGATGCATGCGGGTCACAGGGGGAATAATGTAGAGATTGTTCTGTTGTAGGGTGCAATTGTATGTTTTGAGACAATGCGCATTGATTGCCACCCACGACAAGATCCGCAATAATTCCTTTACGTCAAATAATTCATCAGATTATGTATTGGATAAAAAAATCGTAATTGCCCGTGCTACTGTAATCGTTTCACTGGTGCTGATATTATCTAATACCACACAACTGATTTATAAAGGAAAAAAAACAAACACACAGATTTGTTATGCAATGCTGTGTGGAAGTGACGTCACCTGTATACAACAGCAATGAGATGCCGGAGGCTCGTTCTGACGGAGGTTACATCAAGCAGGTGGCCGCGTATAGCAGGAGTGGCCACCTCCAGTCCTCAAGGGCCACAAACAGGTCAGATTTTCAGGATATTTCAGCTTCAGCACAGGTGTCTCAATCAAATGTGTGCGCACCACCTGATTTTCTGGGGGGAGGGAGGGGCGGAATTGCAGAGGCCACGCGCTCTTCCCCAAAGCATTTAAATTAAATGCCGGTGGATCGCGTGAGGCCTCAAACTCTAAACTTACCTTGCTCTGCTGGCGTCAGGACCCGTGTCCATGGCAACGCGGCGCCAAATGTCGCAGCAGGGTCATGTGACGTGATGTCACAGGCGTCAAATGACTCTGCGGATCACGTGACATCAAGGTAAGGGGGGGCTTGAGCCCCAAAGGAGGAAAGGAAGGGGGGCACAGCAGCAAAAGTCTGCACTCCCTTGGATTAAGCCACCTGTGCTTAAAAAGAGATATCCTGAAAACCTGACCTGTTGGTGGCCCCTGAGTACTGGAGTTGGTCACTCCTGCTCTATTGCATACAATGCAGTTTTTCTACTTCTATATTTTAAGAAGAATACTTACCTGCGTGACTAAAGCCTATATTAGTAAGTTTTTCTTTTAGCACTTTCTGCACCGTTTGCACCAAGTGTGTGTATTAAAGGTTGATTTTCTTAATCGATTACATTGTGACCACTTTTGCACACAATATATATTTTTGATGCATCTTGTATAAGTCCCTTTATCATGTGGTCTACTTAAGTCCCTTTATCATGTGGTCTACTTAAAGAGTTTGCAAAGGCTTTTGATACGGTGCTACACAAGAGGTTAGTGCAGCGGTGCGAAAAGTGGGGGGCGCGAGATTCGCTGCGTGGGGCGCAGGGTTTACAGAGGCACCCGCACACATTTAAATTAATGCCGGGGGACCTGCGGGGCCTCTGTAAACCTTACTTTACCTTGATTCAGAAACTCCTGGTGACGCGTCGCCATGGCAACGTGTGTCGAATGACGCTGTGGGGTCATGTGATGTCACGTTGCCATGACAACATGACGTCATGAAGCCAGGACGTCTTAATCAACATAAGAATAGTACCCAATGTCAGGCAGTAGCTGCAAAGGCAAATAAGATCTTGGCTTATAGGAGGAATGGATGTAAGGGAAGTAAGCATAATTATGCCACTGTATAAAGCATTATTAAGACCACACCTTGAATATGGAGTACAGTTTTGGGCACCACTCCATAAAAAAAAAAAAAAGATATTATGAAACTAGAAAAAGTGCAGGGAAGAGCCACCAAATTAACAAAGGGGACAGAAAATCTGATTCATCAAGAGAGGGTAGCTAATATAGATCTGTTTACATTAGAAAAGGAATGTCTAAGAGCATATGATCACTATATACAAATATATTCGGGGTCAATACAAGGAGCTTTAAAAATAACTATTAATCCAAAGGGCAGTACAAACTAAACGGGGTCATCACCCAAGCTTGGAGGAAAGGCGATTTCACCAGCAACAAACAAAAGGGTTCTTTACATGGGCAGTTAAAATGTGGAATTCATTACCCATGGAGACTGATGGCAGACACTATACAGTAGATATGTTCAAAAAAAGGTTGGACATCTTTTCAGAAAGGAAAGGTATACAGGGATATACCAAATAAATAGACATGAGAAGGATGTTGATCCAGGGAGAAATCTAATTGCCATTATTTGGAGTCAGGAAGGATTCCCCTTTCACAACTTTTATGAGACATCATTGATGTTTCACTGGGGTTTTTGTGTTTGCCTTTCTTTTGAACAAAATACTATAAATTTAAATATAGGATAAGTATGTCATCTAAATTGAGCAGTTTTGAAGAAACTGATATTGATGTTATAAGGAACATTCATGAGAATGCCACACAAACCATTCAATTACATGAAGATACAATCAAGGTAAGGATCAGCAAAGGAGTGTGACAGTGGGACACCAAGACATGAAAGCTTTTCACAGGGACACTTAAGGAATTGTTCAGGACATTACATTGGGAAGAAAAGGGAATACAAATCAACCGTGAATACTTAAATCACCTACAATTTGCAGATGACATATTTGTGTCACAAGTCAAGAAGACCTCCAGCAACTAATCAGAGATATCGCCAAAGAAATTAAAGTTGGCCTCTATATGAATCTCAGCAAAACCAAAATGATGCTCAATAAATGTGTGAACTCCAAGATCAAAATAAATGGAATAGAACTAGAAGTTAAAGACTACTGCATGTCTACCTTGACCAGCAAGTACCAATAGATGGGAAACCTTTCAAAGGAAATAAATATTCGAATGGAGAGCATTTGGAAAAAACAACATTCTTACAACAAGGGAACTTTTTCACTGTGCCTCAAAAGGAAAGTATTAGATCAGTGTAAAACACACACACGAAACCCAACAAATGTATGTGATGTCATCACAAGGGCAACACAATTAAAATGGCAGTGGGCCGGACATATCGCAAGAAGAAATGACCATCATTGGACAGGGGTGGTCCTCGACTAGATTCCAAGGTTTATAAAAAGACCAGGACGACAACCAAAAGTAAGATGGGAGGATGAAATCAGAAAATCATTGGGGAGGCCATCATCTAGCAAAGGACCGACAAGGGCTGAAGATGATTTACACAATGTGAAGCCATGATGAATTGAAATACAATGTGATCGATTTATTCCTAACTTACCTTGAAGTTTTGCAAGACTTTTGCGCCCTCTTGGTCTTTTCACTTTTACAGGGGTTAATTCTTCTGTTTCTTCCGTACTCTGGTCCTAGACATTTAAAAAGTGAAGCACAAAGAACATGTATTTAAAAACAAATTCTGAAATAAGTTTGTCTTATTGTTTGCGTATTCTCAATTAAGATTTTAAATGATCACACTTTTTTTTTTAAGAGAATTATATTTTATTCATGAACTACCGGTAGTTAAAGTGCTCAGCTTTGCATGGGTTGCAGTAATCAAAATTACTAATGCCTGTCAAAATTACGGGTTTCATTTTTTTTTAAATTATATACTTCAGTTTCAACATGTATTAACCTGCATGACGTATTTCCCCACCTCCTCGCTCTCTTCCATACCGTCTCTCGCCTCCTACTCCATCTCCTCCTCCCCCCTCACTTTCCTTTAATACGTTATAATGTTCACACTTCTTCCCGCCTCTCTCCCTCCTATCCCTTTAATACTCCATGATGTCCCCAATTCTTTCAGTCTTTCTCCAGCATTCTTGCTTTCTCCTCACGTGTCAATTGACTTCCTCTTTCTTCATCTGCTTTCTGTCTAAACTTTATAGCTATCTGACTTTCATATCTGCCACCAGGCTATGTGCATTATGATGTTACATGCCAGATACATAGCTTTCCAGGAACACCATCTGCTTGACTTGTTTGTCAGGGAAATGTTAACTCCATAGAATTAAAAATTTTCAATAAAAAAAGAACTTTAAAAAGGTGCACACCCTTATGATCCCCCTTAGTATGCAAAGTTTCAGGTCTTTCTGTTTCATGTTCTTGTAGCTATGGTCCTGACAGAAAGACAGGCTCTTATTATTATTATAAACTGACAGCACAGCTACACTGTGTGATTGTTAATAATGTATGGTCTCCAGAGCTCATATGCACTAACCCTGTAGGTATAGCCATTTATGCTGGGGTCAAAGTTATAACTTGCCGAGAATCCAGAATTCTCCAGCAGTATTGTGATCAGGATCATGCTAATGAAACAACTTGCATTTAACTGGCAAGCCACTGTACTCAGTTTAAGGAATTACTCCTCATGTATTCTATTTAGTGTTCTAGAACAATTCTTACAGCACTATATTATTCATATTCAAGTAATGATATTCTCAAATATAGCTGCAATGTAATTTGTGAAATCCATGTATACCTTCTCAACTTCAATGCGCGAACTGGAGGTTTCACTTTGTTCCGTCTCCTGCTCAGAAAGCGCACTCAAGTGGCTCTGGCCTGCAAAACAGTATACATAGAAAACACGTACAGTAAACCCTCGATTTGCACAATCATGAGATCCTGGAAAAACTCTGCAAATCAAATTGGTGCAAATGAAACTGAAGGTTATATGGGTAAATGAGGAGCGCTCCAGAGACCTCCAAAAGTTCTCTTTTTTCCACCACGCCTACTTAAACATCATTACCAAGAACTCCTGTCACTTGCTTACTGTACAAATTGACTATTAAGAGTGCAGTAGCTTAACACTTCCCAATGATGATATATGGTGTTTGGGAGCGCGCGCACTACTGGGCGAGTCAGCGACAGCTGGGAAGAGGGGGTACGAAACAGCAGAACAGCAAGAGGTACGTGCGAACCACCCCTAACGCTTTTTTCATTTTAGTATTAAAAGCAAAACTGCCTAGGTGCGAATCTGCGTTAAGTCGTGCAAATCGAGGGTCCACTATATTATCTGAAGACGCAGTTTTAATCAGTTTTTACATCTGTAATAAAAATATTGACACTTAAAGCAGCATTCTGCATGGATGGTCTTTTTATATTTACTTTACAAGATTCTCCTTCTGCCCTTTTCAAAGATTATTTTTTTGGAAGATGAGTGGGAGGTCAAAATGGATAACACTTCGGAGTTCAATCAGTTAGCAAGCACTGGTGATGTCACTATGCACGTTTCCGCTTTCTCGCACTCTCTCTCCTCCCCCCTCCTGAGAGCAAACACACAGATAGGACACCTTTAAAACGGAGGGGATATGGCGAGCCCCGAGGAGTACAGGATGCTGGCTCCACTACTATATTTGTCAATATAGAATCAATCTTGTTTGAATTTAAGATATAAGTCGTCTCTTTCACATTGTACTTCAACTCAGAAAGAACACATCTGTCCCTGTAACCTACATTGCGATAACAGATTTAAAGGAATGATGTATGATTCAGAGCAACTGTGCAATATTAGAAATAACTCGCAACCATGACCTAATTCAAACACCACTTAGCAATTCAGTGTAATATTAAATACCTGGTTTATTCTGTTCTGATAGGGATTCCTCTTCTGCTCTGTCTGTTATTTGTTCCTGTGATGGGAAAATCAAATCAGATATTGTTTTAGTACAAACCTAACAGACACAAACATTAACTATTGTATAAAATACAGCATGTATGAAAAAACTCTGAATATACTTAAGGGATTAAAAATAATCCACCCCACAATTACAGAATGCTTCAATAACATGCAGCACACTCTGAAAGATGCCTTATGCCACAATTGTGATTTTAGCACAGTGGGGTCTGTTTGTTTATTGAGGGAGAGGGGGAGAGAGAGGACAATGGTCCTGTGCCTGGCAGTTGGAGGTTGGGTCCAACGTCTGTGCCTGGCTGCCGGGGCCCCTGAGGGCCTGGGCCAGGGAGGATTGGCGTGTATATGGTATATATGGGGGTAGAGGGCGAGAGGGGGGAGAGTACAGTGGGGACCTGAGCACAGCAGGGGAGGACGTAATGGACCTGAGCAAAGAGGGGGAATGGGGGGGGGAAGAGAAACAAACCTGAGTGGTGGGTGGCTTGGCTGTTGTGCATTTTCTTATGGTCTGGGGGATCGCTTGAGGGGGGGAAGGGGGAGGGGGATAGGATCGCTGGAGGGTGGGTGGGGAAAAGGGGATCGCTAGAGAAGGATACAAAGGATCACTGCAGCGGGATGGGGGATAAAGGATCCCAGGTGGAAGGTATAGATAAAGAACAATAGGGTATTGGAGCTCCTATCAGAATCTGAGCCGCATGGCAATGGCCAATGCATCTCCTCCCCGGCACCAGAGAGGAGCTAAAAAATCAATACTGGAGCAGGAAGGAGAAGCGTGGACCAAGCAGACAGTAATACTGCGATACACAGATTTTACACATTTTCGTATTGTCCTTGTGTAATTGCAGTGTTACCATCATATCGGTATATTGCCCAACCATAAGTAGCAGTGTGAGAAGGGGGGGGATAGGGGGGAGTGAGAGTAAGGCGTGTATATGAAGTTAAACAACAAAGGGGGGGGGGGAAGAGTCAAGACAAATAAGGGGGGCTCACAAACTCACCGACCTAAGGGGGTGTGGAGGGGGAGGAGAGATGGTGAAAACTCTAGTCCTGGGGCCTGAGAAAGCTGTTGACGGCCCCAAATTTATTTATTTTATATAGCGCCCTAATCCAGGGCTTTAAAGATGGTGCAAAATAATTGCACCAGATTTATTGAAGGTAAAAAATCCAATAGCTTTGTATAGGATTTCTATTTGCTAAACATTTATTTTGCTCCAATTTTGCAGTTTTGATAAGTTCCTGCTGCACAAAACCCCTTCTAAGCAGAATTATGACAACAAAAATTAAACCCTATTTAGAATAAAGTTGCAAAAACGTTTCTCATTTGTCATGTCACTGACAGTTTAAAAAAATTAACAGGTGTTTTTCCCACGCTGTCATACTCTGTGTTAATGTGCATTTCAGCATACAGTATTCATTTCAAATGTAAAATGTCAGAACTTCGAAAGCTGCCTCAAATGTCATTACTTAAATATGCATAGCACGTGAGATTTAAAAGAAGAACCTTAATAAATAAAGGAACACAATACAAAAAACAACCATGCAATGATTTAAACTACCTCTTCATACAATGTAGCTGGAGTTTCATGCATTTCTGTCTCTTCGGCTGGTATCTTTCCATCTAAAATACAATGTACAAAGCCATGATACATGTATACATGAAAAGTACCATATCCTACACTACACAATAAAGTATGACAGAGGTGTTTCAGGTGGTGTGACAGTAATGCAGTAGTGCAGTAGGTGGTGTGACAGTGAGGCAATGTTGGTGTCTGTGTGATCTAAGAAGGCAGCTTGTAACATCATTGGGATGGTTTGAAATGCTACCTGCATTTTATATTTAAATTTATTTACAACTAATTTTCCTTAACGATTGCTAATCGAGTAACTAATTTTCCCTATGGTCTGCTCATAAGAAACAGCTATTAAATATGACAAGAAAGCACACCAGCACCATGTAAGCAGGTGTAGAGAATCACGTGTGAACATCACATCTTAAAAGAGCATTGTGTGCTGCAACACAAACTCTGTTATGAGCAGAAAATGCCATCTGTTCCATACCCAGCATGCAATGCCATTAACAGAAAGTAGACAAATGAACAGCTATGTCAGGGTCGCCATTCTTGAATTCCTAAGTATGGGCATCAGCTCAGCAGTCTGACTACAGTGTGCATCGCTTGTCACCCACAGCTGTGGATTGCCGAGGGTGTTTTACCCGTGTCGGGCTACATGTGTAGGTCCTCTATTCCTAGCAAACAATGTTCATGTTACAGTACAAATGGAAGCAGAACATAGCTAGGGTTGTCCAAAACAAATCAGCATTTAGGAACGAATACAGGTATTAAATGAAACCTTGTATATTATGATGTTTTTAGAAGGAACCTTATTTCAGTTGTGGGGGCTCGCAGAAAAATAAAATGCTTAACCATGTATCTGATATTGATGGTTCCATTAGTACAAAGTTTCCCTAAATATTATCTGCACAGCTGAACCACAACATGGAGCCAATGCCAAGGCGATAATGGGAACTTCTGGGAGCATATCCATGAAGTCTTTAGGACTTATATTACCTTCTAGATGTCAAATGACTTGGAGAGATACATCTGATAGTGGCCAAACTACGGTCTGCCTATTGTTCGTATATTTATATATCAACTAAATTCAGCTGTGCAGTGCGATGTACAAACCATATATACAGATGTGGCAGGCTGTTCCCCGTTGGTGGTGATATGCTGTGATATTCTGCATCATCATTGCCATTGATGCCACTGTCACTTATATTGGAAGCTCTTCAGTGCAGGAAATCCTTTTCTTAATGTTACTTTTATGTCTGAAGTGCTTATTCTCATTATGTGTTATATTATGTATTACTGCTGTGAAGCGCTATGTACATAGATGGTGCTATCGAAATAAAGAAATACATATATACATGGAATCTTATGGACATTCTGCTTATAATGTTGTATTCTCTCTGAGAAAAATGAAGTCTGCTACATCTGTACATTTTTACAATATGCTGTAGCATTAAATAAAGCATAAATGTGTATCCATTGCACGGTTTGCTACCTCTGGATTTTGCGAGCCTCTTTCTCCCTCCTGGCCGCTTTACTTCCTCAGAGCTCTGGTCCTAAGTGAGCAAGTACATAAATAAGTGAGAGAATGCAAAGCCAGTCATTACATTCAAAATACATTCATCATTTTTTTCAACATTTTGAAAGTGACCTGCAGTAAATAACATAACACCTCATACTGTAGGTTTCTTCACGTGTTCTCCTATGAAGAAACATGTGAGGTTTCAAATGCTCTGTACATTATAATTTCACCAAGAACCATTGGTGCCCAAATTTACAACAGATCTACATTTCACCAGGACCACTACAGCAACTGGAACTTCAAAAAAACACATCCCCTCCCCCCAAATGTTTATACTTAAAGACATGTTATAGTGCCAAGTACAAAAGTTACCCACATGCTTTTTACAAGAGCAACAGAAAAAAAACAAAGAATGACCACCAGAATAAACTGGTTAATCAATAGAGAATTGAAATAAAAGTGGAAAGAATATGGTTTTGTTATAGATGTAAAATGTGCAGTTTTGTACAGGATGTTTGTTATGCCTCAAAGAGAAAAACACACTATTAAAATCTTCAGACACAAAATTGTTTATGTTATCGTCCTGATAATGTATTAACAGTAACAAGAAATCAACTTCATAGTAATCAGTAAACCCCAAAATCATATTTTCCAAATTAGGAATAGGATTGTGGCAACTTGCATTAACTTAAGTAGTTTAAATGTGAAACTGAAAACTAACTTAACACAGAAGTCTCTCAAAAATCACTTATTAGCATTCACACAATGCACCCAGAATTACCTTCTTAATCTCGCTGGGAGAATCACTAGGATGACTCGGCTCTGCCACTTCCAAATCCTCACTCTGACAGCACAGATCTGTAACAAATATTACACACACAACTAGATCATATATTTTTCCAGTGTTCATGCTGCGACATCGCCAGTACCCACACAGCAGGAATACCCCAGTACACAGTCTTTGTAGGTGTTGTATGTAGTTGGCCTAGGGGTGGGTCCTTCCTCTGTATGTGAATATGAAACGTAACAATGACTGCAGGAAAACCGTATGATACAATATCTCATCAAACGTTTGAGATGCTGAATAAAGAGGACTTTTTTTTTAAAGGCATTTGTTCCTGTGACCTGATGATCGAATACAAGCCGCAACGAACACGTGGGAAAGATTCTCTCATATAACTCATAGATAACCATCAAATTAAAGACCATCATAGAGCAGCAAAGTACTACATTAGAATAAAGGTTATTTTGCTTCTGATATAAACATTGCAAACCTCCAGAATCTGAGGACTGTGTAATGCTTTCTTTTTTTTTTGTTTCAAACTGTTTTTTATATGTTTTTTTTAGTTATAATCAGGGCGGGGGATGGCAACCAACATAATTAAATTGACAATACATTACAGAAATAATACTAATAATAGAAATAAGAGTTATCAATAATAGTAATAGACAATATATTGGGGAGGAATGGGCGGAGGCAAGAGACAGTGGTAGTAGTCCTAATAATTTCTAAAACTTTAGTTTGACTTTGGTTTGTAACCCACAAGCAATTTTTAAGGACTCGGAGTTGTCCATTCACAACAAATAATATATGACAACATATCAAAGTCTTCATAAAATTAAATGGTAAAATGGTCAGTAGAGGAACAATATAACAAACAAAATTAAAATACAATACAAAAATAATATTAATATTCAAAATAATAATTAACCATATTAATAGCAAAATATTTGGGATGGGAAGGAGGGACAGCAAGAGACAACAGTATCAAATAATCTTGACAATTTTTTTATCTGAATTTGTTTTATATTTGTAAATCCTATAATAGCTGTAATATCTTCTGGAAAGGCGCTTATCCAGGGACTCCAAATGTAATGCTTTCTAACAACAGCATTGAGATGTTGGTAGTCATCCCGTAAAAGCAAAGTGCTTGGAATACACACCAGAAAGGGACAGTCCCTTTTTATATAAATGCAGTTGTGTTCATTGTGTCTCTTCGTTCCCATCCTAACCTGAGCTGTGCAAATTCGTGAGGAACAGATTTTATTTCTGTATTAGCAACCATGTGCTCTGCACTTCACAGAAAGTGTAAGAGACGTAATATTGTTACATATCAAACAATGGAGAGATGTGCATTAAGTATTTGGAGAGTGGATGCCTTGCTCCAAATAGATTGTAATATGAGGCCCAGACTCTGTTAGGCCATTTCATGCAATGGTAATGCTGTACCCACCAAAGTAATGTGGTGTTAACTTATGTAAACGTCATGTTAAAAATCTAGCGTTATAAATAACGGAGTCTAGGCAAACTTATTTGCAAATGAGCAGCTAGCATAAGAATACCCCACTCCCTAATCTTGCTTAATACTGTATGAACACCCATAAATAATGTACCATTCTTAAAGTCCTAGCTAAACCTGGTATTACTCTCATTCAGATACTGAAATAGGGAAAAATACCTATTTCCGTGACTGAGTGACAACAGGTTTAGCTAGGACTTAAATAACAGTGCAATTTTCCTGCATTATTTCCATCTTCTCAACTCTCCTCCAAAAGCCGCATTAATTAAAAAAAGACTTCAAATAACGTGCTAGTTTTTTTTTAGTGTTTTTCTTTTTAAATAAAACATAGCATTAGCCAGAAATAACAGGACATTAACCCTATGCTAATGAATGTCAGTAAGGATGTTACTTTGCATATAATTTGTTTTGGGAGTACGTCGTTATTCTCAGGGCAAATACAAATCTGTTCCTGATTTAATAATAATAATAATGTCACAGTATTTTGTCTGATTTAGCAGAGTCTAGCGAGTCTGGGCCCTGGTGGTTTTACAGAGACAGCAGCAAGAGAACTAAACGCAAATTCATTGAGCGTGGCTTAGGCCTGAGTAAGCATTTTAAGAGGGTAGCATAGTCATGTTTAGAACTTGTTAAAAGACTTGATTAAAAAAAAAGTGAATTTTTTAGGTCGTGAACAAAAAAAACTGGCAGATAACAGAAAGTGGTCTGGAACAAAAAGGCATCAGACATCACATAGCATTACAGATAAACGACGCAGAGAGCAAAACGCGCTGGACCAACTGGAAGGGACGTTGGGTAATAGAACTCTGTATTACTGCATGTGTAAACCATAGCAAGAAAAATGGCATCATATTTAAACAGAGAAAGGGCTTAAGTACCTGATTTATGCTTCTGGAAAGATGCATCCTCCTTTCCAATGTCTGTTTTATGCTCCTGTAACATTAAAACAAGGATTAGGAAAATAAATGAAAAGAAAAAAAAATAGTAAATATTTTTCTCTTAGTAATAATAATAATAAATAATAATAAAAAAAAAATAAAAAAAACATAGCCAGGTATTTTTGTCTATTTGTTTGTAAAATTAATATAATAACTTTATTTCATATGGCACTTTTCTTCCAATGGGACTCAAAGCGCTTCAGAATTGCAAAACAGCGGACATTAAGCAGCATTGTACATAGTATTTTTTTACAGACAGTCCCTGCCCAGATGATCTAAATCTGTTTTTGGTGTCTAAGGCACATGGAGATAAAGGGACTTGCGCAAGGTCGCAAGGAGCCGACACCATGAATTGAACCGGGCTCCACGCTTGAAACTCTGTGTTATTGTTCTCAGAGTGTGTGTCTTTAGTCACTGAGCCACTCCTTCAGCCACTATAGATGGATAAAAGGACAGCTGCTTTTCATGCTTACATGTTTCAATAAATTAATGAAAAGGCAAGTATTGTGCATATAGTTTGTCAGATTACACAAAGGGCGTATGCCCTTTGCTGCCGTTTAGGCAATGGTCCCCACTTTATTGTAGCTGCATTTGTACCACACCAATGCTCAAGCACAACCACAATAAATAAGGACACAAAGAAATAGACAACTGCATTTCAAAGGAATCATCTCAAAACTTGCTTCTTCACATAATCCATCCAGAATTACCTTCTCAATCTCTCTGGGAGTATCATTAGCACTCGGCTCTACGACTTCCAAATCCTCACTCTGACAGCACAGATCTACAAGACAAAACTAAATGATATACATTCTTCCAGTGTTCATGCTGCGACACAGCTTGCACCCACACAGCAGGAATAACACGGGGCCCAGCGATCTCCTGAGAAAGCAGAGTACCGTCACAAAACAGAGTTGGGTGCGGTATGTACAGTGGCGAGAAAAAGTTTGTGAAGCCCTTAGGATTTTCACAAATTTCAAACCTAAAATGTTATTAGATCTTAAACTAAGGCCTAATAATAGATAAAGATAACCTGATCAAACAAATGACACAAAAACATACTATTTCAACATTTATTTATCCACAAATCCTTCAACATTCAATATCCATGTGTGAAAAAGTATGTCAACCTTTAGATTCAGTACCCCTGCCGCAGCAATGACTTCACTTAGCGTTTCCAGTAACCGCTGGTCAGTCTCATCAGTTTTGAGGTATTTTGGCCCATTCCTCCTGAACTGCTTTAACTCAGTGACATTTGAGGGCTTCTTTGCATGGGCAGCTTGCTTCAGGTCCTGCACATGTCAATGGGGTTTAGGTCCAGACTTTGACTAGGCCATTCTAAAAGGCAGAATTTCTTCTTCTGCAGCCATTCTTTCGTAGATCTGCTTGTACGTTTAGGATCATTGTCTTGCTGCATGACTCACATTCGCTTCAGCTTCAGCTCACGGACGGATGGCCTGACATTCTACTCTAGAATCTTCTGATAGAATGCAGAATTCATGGTTGTGTCAATGATGGCAAGCCATCCTGTCCTGAGGCAGCAAAGCAGCCTCAAACCATCCCACTTCCACCAACACGCTTGATGGTTGGGATGATGTTGTTCTGTTCCAATGCAGTTTTTGGTTTTCGCAAAACATAATGTTTGTCATTGAGGTCAAAAAATTCTACCTTTGACTTGTCTTTCCAAAGAACATTGTTCCAGTAGTCTTCTGGAACATCTACAGTATGTGCTCTGTCGAACTTCAGAAGGGCAGCAATATTCTTTAGAGAGAACAGTCAGTGGCTTCCTCCTGTCTATCCTTTCATAAATACCATTCTTGTTCAGTCTTTTTCAGATAGTTGAGTCATGAACACTCACATTTGCCAAGACGAGAGTGGCCTGCAGATCCTTGAATGTTACTCTGGGGTTCTTTGAGACTTCCTGGATGATTTGCCAGTTTCTTCTTGGAGTGATTTTGGTAGGACAACCGCTCCTGAGTAGAGTGACTGGTCTTAAACTTTCTCCATCTGTCTGACAGTAGATTGGTGGAGCCCCAAATGCTTTGAAATGGTTTTGTAACCCTTTCTAAACTGATGAGCATGAATAACTGCTTTTCTGAGGTCCTCAGAGATTTCTTTTGATTGTGGCATGGTGTGTTTACACACATCTGTATGTTGAAGAACAAACTCACAACGTTTCTGATATGTATATTGGGTGGGGCCCCACAAACACACACCTGAAGATCTACCTAATTATTTAAAACACCCGATTCTAATTATCCCCTTTAATATAGCTGATAAAACCAGAGTTTCACTTAATTTTGCACATACCCGAACTCAATTACTCCTTGTTTGTATAATTCAAACATCATTTTGTTTCAAACGACATGGAATTGGGTAATATAAACCCTAATGAATATTTAAGAAAAGAATGGTTCTGATTGAAGGTCAACGTGGAAAAGCTATGGAATTTCTGTAATTATCATTGGGGTTCACAAACTTTTTTCCCCCACTGTAGATTGCCATGGGGTGGTTCCTTACTTTATAAGTGAATATAAAATGTAAACAGCACTGCAGAAAAATCGTATGATACAATACCGTAGCAAACTTTTGAAACGTGAATAAAGATTGACATTTTAAGGAATTTGTTCGGGTGACCTAATGTTTGACTACAAGCAGCAACACGAACAGAACGAGTTTTACACTATTTTCTCAGGACAAGTGTCACTACTAAATTACTATTAAATTACAACAAAGGTTATTTTGCTTCTCACATTGGGAAATGCCAGAATATCAGGACTGTATAATGTATTCTAACAGTGGGTATCCCGTGAAAGCAAATTGTTAGAATGCGCACACCAGAAAGGGACAGTCGCTTTTTAAATTGAAATGCATTCCTCTTCTCTGAATGCGCATCTTTATCTGTTATATTTGTCACTTGGTTTCCATCCTAACCCGAGCCATGAAAATTATAGCGAAGAATATATATATATAAAAATACTTGAGGGTAGATGTATATCAGTGTATTTTTATTTCTAAAGTAGCAACCATGTGCTCTGCATTTTGCAGAAAGTACACAAGACATAGTACTGTTAAATATCATACACAATGGAGAGCAGTACATCAAACGTTTAGTGCACACTCTATGCTCCAAATAGCTTGCAATATCAGGCCCAGACTCGCTAAACGCAGTTAGGTCATTTAACGTAACACATTAATGGTAATGCAATACCCACTAAAGTAATGTAGTTAACTTATGTAAATGTCACGTTAAAAGCCCAACGTTATAAAGAACCGATGTTAAGGAAATTATATGCAAATGAGCTAGCATAAGAATACCCTACTCACTAACCTCGTTTATTATTAAACACCAAAAAAATTGTGTCACATTAAATCACAGCTAAGTCTTGCTGTTACTCTCATCCAGATACAGAAATAAGGCGCAGAGGATACAATTTTAAACCAAGTATCAGAGGAAATTAGGTAATATAGGCCAACTATGTAATGCTGTATATATAACAAATATCAAGAAAAACTATCATATTTCAACAGAGAGAAGGTTTAAGTACCTGGCTCATGCTGCTGGAAAGATACATCTTTAACGATTTCTGTTTTCTGTTCCTGTAACATTGACAAGAATTATGAAAATGAACGAAAACATAAAGCACAATTTCTATTATAGTTTTATTTCTCTTCTGCATAATAAGAATCAGCCGCTACTTTTGTCTATACTTGTTGCAGTTTCCAAAATGAATAGATAGAAAAAGATAGTAGATATGAATATGCTGCTTCTCTTGCTTTTTTATGCTTAATTTATCAATAAATGAATGAAAGGCATAAACCACATGGCTAACCCTTTGGTTGCCGTTTGGGGTATGGTCCCCACTTTATTGCGGCTGCATTTGTAAAACACATATGCTCATGCAGAGCCACAATAAATAAGGACACACGTGACGGAAAAAAAAAAAAAAAGACAATTTAATTTTAAAAAAGCGTCATCTCAAAAATAGCTTATTCACACAATGCACCCAGAATTACCTTCTCAATCTCGCTGGGAGAATCACTAGGATGACTCGGCTCTGCTACTGCCAAATCATCACTCTGACCGCACAGATCTGTAATATATTACATTTTTAGTGTCCAAGCTGCGACATCGCTGCTATTACCACAGAGTACAGCAATCTCCTGAGGAGGCGGCGAAACATGGCAGAACAGAGTCAGGTGCCGTATGTAGTTGTCCCAGGGGTCAGTCCTTCCTCTGTATGTGGATTTGAATTGTAAACATTTGCAGAAACATCGTTTGATACAATATCTCAAACGTTAAATAAAGATTATGTAAAGCATGTGACAATGTATAAATCTACATTGTTACCTAAGCTGGCAATCATTTGGTGCTCTGGTTATAAATCTGTAAAAATGCTGATTGTGTGCCTGACCTAATGGCCGCCTTTCAGGTTCAATCAAACCTTCATTGTAATTCAGCAGCTACAATGTATCCTTATATTACTACAGTAACGTTATCTATTGCATGAGTGCTCAACTCCAGTCCTCAAGACCCGCCAACATGTCAGGGTTTTAGGCTATCCCTGCCACCTGTGCTGAAGCAGTGATATTCTGAAAACCTGACCTGTTGGGGGGCCAAGGGGACTGGAGTTGAACACCACTGATCTGTTACAGTTTACAGCTCAAACTGCTGGGAACATTGGCAACAAATTATCACAAATAAGTAAATCTTGCAAAGATCTTGCACTGCTTGGAAGGTGGACTAAAACCTGCTATTGAAATCAAAGGATTCTTTAAAGCAGCAGTCCAAGCTATCTTTTAAAAAAAAAAATACAATCCACACAATGATAGGTAATTAGCCAAGTTGTCGATCGATCAGCGAAGATTAGGCTCGGGGGTTCACTAAATGCCGTCAATGCAGCAGAAGAGGACCAAAGATACCAAGTTCTGTGGGGAAGATCATGTGACCAGGTAGTAACTAGATAGGCAGGGCTCAAAAAGGGGTGTGCCAGAACCTGTTTCAGAAGAGGAAGGGGATGTGACTTTGTAAATGGTTGCTATAGAAAAAAAATGACCGTTACATTATAATACTTTAAATATGTCATTCACGATTTAAAAAATAAATAAATAATACTACAAGTATTTTCCCATAGTACAGAACTACTTTATTAAAAAAAAAACACATGTATGATATTGCTTGGTCTGCGGCTTTAAAACTCAAAAATGGCATGAAGAGTTTAATAATAATAATAATATAAAAAAAACAACCACCAGTCCCTTATCTAATACTACAGAACTGATTTATTTTAAAACACACAACATATGGCCAAGTTTACAGTCGGGCCTATAGCGACGCGACCGCGTGACGTCAGCCGCCCTACAGCGATTCCTGTACTCTGGTTCAGGAGACCAAAGATCGCGACCGGGGGGCGTGGCTGTGAGCGGTTGGCCCTCAGTGGCTGAACCCGTCACGTGCCCGTGACGTCACCCCTCAATTGAGGGAAATATAAAAATCTTCTGGCTTCCAGCGATCTTGACGGGTAACATCACGCGGTCGCACCAACTATGGGCACCCACGACGGACACGTACTTGCTATGGCGCTGCGCAACGTCGCAGTCGCCGTAGCAAGTACTATAAACTTGGCTTAAGATTTCACAAGATTTTGCTGCTTTAAAGGAATTTGACTGATGTTCAAATACAAGCAGCAACGAACACGTGGGGCAGAGCAATGGAGTTTTATAAGATTCTCTGTTAAGCCATTTAATGTAACGTTTATGGTAATGCCTGAACCACTCAAGAAAGTAACATCAAGTTAAAACATAGCGTTGGAAAGAACAGATGTTAGGGGAAATGACATGGGAATTATTTGCAAATGAGCAGCTGGTTTAAGAATACCCTATTCACAAAGCTGTTAATTTTAACAGCAAAGAATTATGTTGTGATATTAAAGAATTAGTTAAACCTGGTGTTACTCCTATCCAGATATCCAGATACTGAAATAGGGTAAAATCAGTAAGAAAAAGCCATATTTCAGTGTTACTGGGAGTAATGCCAGGGTTTGCTAGGACTTAAAAAAATAAATAAAATTGCAGCGTTATTTTCCTGCGTTATTTCCCTCTCCTAATTCAGTGCGTGGCTGAAAAAAACGCACATTACGTGTATGTCTCTTTAAAAAACGGCACATTGGAAGGAAACGTACAGTAGCGTTATCTTGAAATAAGACGTTGATCCTATGCTAATTAACTCTAATAAGGACCATGCTTTTTGCATATAAATTGTTTAGCAAGTATGCCGATAAGCTCAGAGCAAATAAAGCTTGTTTGCGATTTAGAGAACGTCACGTTATTTTGCCCGATATAGCGAAGTTTAGCGAGTCTAGGACTTCACGGTTTTACAGAGAAGGCAGGCAGAGAAGAAAATGCATAGATTTAACATGGCTCAGGACGGAGTAAGCATTTTAAGAGGGTGGTGTATATAACAATATAAATAATATTTAAGAGGGTGGCTTGATTATAAAGGTGAATTTTCAGTTCAGTTCATAAAGTTAACAGGAAATTGGGAGATAAGAGAAAGATGGGGAACAAAAAGCGTCAGACATGACATCACAGATGAATGATGCAAACAACCTTGGGACAAGCACCAGGGGAAGGTAAGTATTATAACGCTGCATTACTGCATGTGTAAGCAATAGCAAGGGAAATTGTATCATATTCAAACAGAGAAAGGGTTTAAGTACCTGGTTTATGCTGCTGGAAAGCTGCATCCTCCTTTCCAATGTCTGTTTCATGTTCCTGTAACATTAACAAAGATTAGGGAAATGGGTAGAAACAGACAAAAAGCACAAACCATTTTATTTCTCTTCTGCATAAAAAGAATCATAGCCATGCTTTTTCTATCTATGTCATTGTAGATAAAAAAAGGACAGGAGAGATGAACATGTTGCTTCTTTTTTATGCTTAATGTATTAATATTTATGAATGAAAAGACAAAAGTTACACAAAGTTCTTCAGATTACACAAAGTGTACAGCTAACCCCTTTGCTGCCATTTGGGGAATGGCCCCACTTTATTATAGCTGCATTTGTAAAACACGGAGGTTCATGCAGAGCCACAAAAAATAAGGACACGGATGAAGAAAAATAGACAATTTAATATCAAAAGAATGATCTAAAAAAAGAATTACCTTCTTAACCTGGTCAGAATCATTAGGTTGACTCGTCTCTGCTGCTTCTACCAAATCCTCACCCAAATCTGTAATATAATACAAAACTACATCATGCATTGGTTATAGTGTTCACGCTGTGACCTCGCTGAGCAGGAATACCGCAGGGTCCAGCGTACTCGCTTGCTTTATATGTGGATATGAAATGTAAACATAGAAGATACAAGAGAGTTGACAGAATGTGCACATAATGAATATCTTACGCACACATGCACTGACATTCGTAGTGTTTGCTTTAGCACAGTATTACTGATGTCTAGTTGCAGAAGAGCTTACACTCTCGTACACTAATATTTCTGAAGGGACCCTTTGCCAACACAATATGTTTCAGTAGGACGATTGGAATTTCAAACAAACATAAGGCTGGTAAAAAGCAAGGTCAATATCCATCTCTATCTTTATCTAAAGGATGTCTGCAACTAATGTCACCAGTATGATGTCAGGTGCAAGATATATAGCCTACCAGGTACAACACCTATAGATAAAAAGGCTAAGGATGTCTGCAACAACCTCAAGGAGGGGAGAACGAGAGACAGCAAGGAGAGGAGGAGACAGATGGATGACGAGGAGGAGGAGGGAATGGAGAGCAGTGTGCACAAGGGGCAGGAGGGAGTGCAAAGAGAGGGGAGGATAGACAGCAAAGAGAGGAGGAGACAGATACAGTTAGATGAGTAGGAGAGGAGGCAGTGTAGTGTTCACAGAAAGGAGCAGATAGTAAGGGCTGGGACCCGCTGCGCCCGGCG
This sequence comes from Ascaphus truei, assembly GCF_040206685.1. Lineage (NCBI taxonomy): Eukaryota > Metazoa > Chordata > Amphibia > Anura > Ascaphidae > Ascaphus > Ascaphus truei. The sequence goes on along the minus strand of NC_134483.1, from coordinate 497,832,231 downwards.
GCGCGGGCGGCTGCACGGGCTTTCCCCACCAGCAGGGGAATCCTCCCGAGCCGGTCCCGGTGCCCCCTGGCTGCACAGCTCACTACACGCTGTGACGCGTCAGCCGCTACGGGATACAAGAGAATTGTGATCCTTAGCGTTGACGCGTCACGTGGTGTGGCTGTGAGCCAATGAGGAGGGGAGGCTTCGGGAGGAGGAGAGGCTTCGGGGAGCGGGGAGGAGTGTGGAGGGAAAGCAGCGTGAGTGCGTGTCTGTGTGTGTGTATGTGTGTCTGAGTGCCTATCTGTGTTTGTGTGTGTGTGCCTGAGTGCGTGAGTGCCTGCCTCTGTCTGTGTGTGTGTGTGTGTGTGTGTGTATGTGTATGAGTGCCTGCCTGCGTGTGTGTGTGTGTGAGAGAGTGCCTGCGTGTGTGTATGAGTGCCTGCGTGTGTGTATGAGTGCCTGCGTGTGTGTATGAGTGCCTGCGTGTGTGTATGAGTGCCTGCGTGTGTGTATGAGTGCCTGCGTGTGTGTATGAGTGCCTGCGTGTGTGTATGAGTGCCTGCGTGTGTGTATGAGTGCCTGCGTGTGTGTATGAGTGCCTGCGTGTGTGTATGAGTGATACAAAAAAATGAGTGGTAGTGCGCAACTAATACCGTGATATTGTGATAGGATAAAATACACAATTGTGAATGAAAGGTGTATTTAACAATAGTGATGACCTTGTAGGTGTAATTTCACAATCAGTGCGTCTGCAGCCCTTCTTGGGGGGTGGCTCAACACCCCTGGGGCTAGAAGAACAGAGAAAAGACAAGGCGCACAACGCACATAGTGAAATACAGTTTATATAGTGAATTAAACTAAAGGATAATAAGTTCTGCGTACATCAATAAATATAAAATCAAGCATTTGATAAGTGGGGTTACCACACAGGGGAACAGCTGGACTCGTCAGACTTCATCCACTTTCAGAAGAGGAGCCGGAGACCCACGATCATCTGACCAGGTAAAGGGGGAGGCCCTCTGGGTCTGTGAAGGGCACACACGCTGTTCCTGGATACTGAGAAATTGAGTCCACAGTGTGGATGTACATACACGTCCCAGTAACACGTACAGTCTCCTCTGCTACTGCCTTTCCACTGCTCCACGCCAGTAACACGGGACACGGGACACGGTAACACGGGACGCCCGCTGATGACGTCACTTGTTTCTTTCACAGTGCAGAGCTCAGTGCAATGTCTATGGTGTCCGCAGTGTTAGCGCAAAGTGCCGGATGGCAACCGGGGAGACACAAAGTGGATGGGGCAGAGATGACTGACGCAAGGGACAGGAAGGGAAAGATAAAAAATAAACTATAAAATATAGTTAAAAATGAGCTGAAACACACTCCAACGCGTTTCGTAACCAACAGTTATTTCTTCAGCGTGTTACCGGCGTGGAGCAGTGGAAAGGCAGTAGCAGAGGAGACTGTACGTGTTACTGGGACGTGTATGTACATCCACACTGTGGACTCAATTTCTCAGTATCCAGGAACAGCGTGTGTGCCCTTCACAGACCCAGAGGGCCTCCCCCTTTACCTGGTCAGATGATCGTGGGTCTCCGGCTCCTCTTCTGAAAGTGGATGAAGTCTGACGAGTCCAGCTGTTCCCCTGTGTGGTAACCCCACTTATCAAATGCTTGATTTTATATTTATTGATGTACGCAGAACTTATTATCCTTTAGTTTAATTCACTATATAAACTGTATTTCACTATGTGCGTTGTGCGCCTGTCTTTTCTCTGTGTGTGTTTGAGTGCCTGCGTGTGTGTATGAGTGTGTGTGTGTTGCTTCCATCAGCAGCTCCAGCCCGAGCCCGTGGAAGGAGGGAGGGGGGGGGGGGGAGAGTAGCGGGTCCCTCCGCTCAAGCCACGCCCCCCCTCCCGCTCAAGCCTCCCACTCCCGCCCACCTCCCGCTCCCTACAGACCGCATATCGCGGTCTGTGTATGTCAGCGCCCCGCCTGTCTGCAGTGCGGTAGCGCTGACAAAGGGAGCGGGGCCTTAGCCTAAGGCAGCAAGTGCAGAGAGGGGAGCAAAGAGGAGCAGTGCATGATGGAGGAGAGAGTGAGCTAGGGAAGAGGGGACAAGAAACAGCAAGGCATCCTTTTATATGAAAGGCTAAGTATTTCTACAACAACTGGAATGCCTCCTCAAGGAGAGGAGCAAAGAGGAGGGGAAATAGAGAAAACAAGGAGAGGAGACAGAAGGATGACTAGGACGGAGAAAGCATTTTTGAAGAGGGTAGCGCATGTTTAGAACGTGTTCAGGTCACTTTTCAGGTCATGGAGAACAGAAAATTGGGAGAAGAGAAAGTGATAGGGAACAAAAAAAAGGTGTCAGACGTGACCGAGCATGAATGATGCAGAGAGCAAACAGCATGGGACAGGCATGAGGGGAAGTTAGGTAATATAACTCTGCATTACTGTATGTGTAAAGAATAGAAAGTAAAATTGTATCATATTCTAAACAGAGAGGGCTTATGCACCTGGTTTATGCGGCTTGAAAGATGCATAATCCTTTTCAATGTCTGTTTTAGGTACCTGTAACATTAAAACAAGAAAATGAACGAAAACCAAACAAATTACAATACTTTTTCCCTTCATTAAAAAAATAAATGAAAAAAAACCATAGCTTATGTATTTTTGTATATATGTTGCATCATTTGCTAAAAATAATAGATAGAAAAATGAATGAAAAGGCAAATGTTACATGCGCTTCTTCTGATTCAACAAAGGCCTTTGCTGCCATTTGGGCAATGGTCCCCACTTCATTGTAGCTGCATTTGTACAACAAAGATGATCAAGCAAAACAATAAATAAGAACACAAAGAAAAATAAACCATTTAACTCCAAAGAATCCTCTAAAAATAAAATCACTTATTAGCATTCACAATCCATCCAGAATTACCTTCTCAATCTCGCTGGGAGAATCACTAGGATGACTCCGCTCTGCCACTTCCAAATCCTCACTCTGACAGCACAGATCTGTAAGACAAAAGTAAATGACATACATTCTTCCAGTGTTCATTTTGCGACACCGCTGGCACTCACTCAGCAGGAATACCACGGGGTCCAGCGATCGCCTGACAAAGCAGAGCAGCGTCGCAGGTTAGGTCGAGTAAGGTGCGGTATGTAGTTGGCCTAGGGGTGGTGGTTCTCTACTTTCTAGGTCAATATGAAATCTAAACATTTGCAGAAAAATCGCATGATACAATATCTTAGCAAACTTTTGAGACACTGAATAAAGATTGCCATCTAAATGAATTTGTTCAGGTGACCAAATGTTTGAATACAAGCAGAAAACAACACGTGGGACAGCACGAGTTTTACACGATTACATGTCACTACTAAAATACTATTAAATTACAACAAAGGTTATTTTGCTTATTATATAAAGATTGAGAAATACCAGAATATCAGGACTGTATAATGTATTCCAACAGCTGGCATCCCATGAAAGCAAATTGTTAGAAGGCACACAACAGAAAGGGACAGTCCCTTTTTAATTGAAATGCATTCCTAGTCTCTGAATGTGCATCTTTATCTGTTATATTTGTCACTTGTTTTCCATTCTAACCCGAGCCATGAAAATTATAGCGAAGAACTGAAAGAAAAAAAGTTGAGTGTGCTTAGCACGCACATTGTAAGTGAAACTTTGTGTTTTGTCACAGAAATTGTATTTGCGATGGTAATGTTTTTAATTCAATGAAAGATTTGAGTATAATTTATTTATTTTTTGTGTTGAAATTTCCATACTATCACTTGGAATACATGATATAATTGACTTATGATAACTAAAGTAAGATGCATATATTTTGGATTGTAAAGTATCCAAATGCCTTTACTCTCAAAAGTCTTTCATTCAATATAAATCATAAAAATCAAAACACAATTTCAGTGACAGAACAAAAAGAATTTCGACTTAGAACGCTCGTGCTCGGCACACCACGTTTTAAAAAAAAATCTATAATCATTACAGTTACTATATTACTGTACATTAATCTATATACAATTCATGTGTTATATGTGTACACACCTTTGACGTTTTCCACTTCTGCCTTTTTTTTTTTAATTATAATTGGTACATTTCAAATTTTTTGCTATTTGCACTTTTATATTTATACTCACTTGGAATTCCTCTAGTAACAGTGGTGTGTGTCCGCTTCCGCGCATGCGCAGACTAGGCCGGCCGCTTCCGCGCATTCGCAGACTAGGCCGGCCGCTTACGCGCATGCGCAGACTAGGCCGGCCGCTTACGCGCATGCGCAGACTAGGCCGGCCGCTTCCGCGCATGCGCAGACTAGGCCGGCCGCTTTTGCGCAGAGTACGCCGGCCGCTTCCGCGCAGAGTACGCCGGCAACTTCCGCGCAGAGTACGCCGGCCACTTCCGCGCAGAGTACGCCGGCCACTTCCGCGCAGAGTACGCCGGCCGCTTCCGCGCAGAGTACGCCGGCAACTTCCGCGCAGAGTACGCCGGCCACTTCCGCGCAGAGTACGCCGGCCACTTCTGCGCAAAGTACGCCGGCCACTTCTGCTTCTGTGCAGAGTACGCCGGCCACTTCCGCACAGAGAACGCCAGCCGCTTCTGCTTCTGCGCAAAAGATCATTCTTTAGATATTAAATTGTCTATTTTCCTTATCTGTGTCCTTATTTAAGAAATTAAGAGGTGGTGTATTGCAGACAGATCGTGCGTTCCATAGGGTACAGGAAAAGGATGGGGAAGGATGAGGTGTAATGGGGATGAGGTTAGAGTTATCAGCAATGCAGAGTGAAGACACACTGTGGCAGGTGTGTGACATGAGAAGATTGGTATCTGGGTAGGGCCAGGTTTGGGACACGTTAGTAGTAGTAGTGACCGAGGAGAGGAAAAGAGAGTAGAATAGTTAGTGTAATGGGTGGTGGGGTGAAATGTGAGAAGCAGAAGGAGTCAATAGCTACAGGGTAAGGACAGTAGAGAATGGGAAATTAAGCAAGAGGGTTTGGGCATAAAAGTGAGGGAGCTAGAGGCAAAGTGCAGGTGAGAGCAGAATAATGATCGTTCAAAGCTGAGAGGTGGCTGAAGGCATACTTCCTCCTAAGCCTGGCCCTACTGCACCCTTCTACATTACTGTTGGCAGTACTATCTTACACCCAGTATCACAAGCACGCTGCCTAAGCGTCATATTTTACTCCTCCCTCAAATTCACAATTTAGCTAAAGCCTGTAGTTTTTACCTCCATACCATTTTTTTTTAAACGTCCTTTCCTCTGTCCCTCTACTGCAAAAACTCTAATGCAGGCCCTCATTCTCTCCTATTTTGACTATTGTAACCTTCTACTGTCAGGCCTTCCTGCATTTCGCCTGTCTCCCCTGCAATCAATCCTGCTTAAATCACTCTCCTTGCTTCCTATCAAATCCTGTATTACTTACAAAATTCTCCTGCTCTCTTTTAAGGATAGATACTCTTCTGCCCATCCTTACAGTATATCTCAGCTCTAAATTCTCGCTATACATCTGCCCGGCTCTTGCGTTCTGCTTAAGGATGTCCTCAGTCTACCACTTCTGTATCTACAGCCCTCTCCCTCACTCACAGCCCCACACCTCTGAAATTTCCTTCCCCTCAATATCCGACTGGCACCCTCTCTCTCCACCTTTAAGATCTATCAAAAAACACCTCTATAACGAAGCATATGGGTATCCTGATGCTATACATCTCAGATGCACTGACCTTGACCCCTTGCCGATGCCCTTACCATAATACCCGCCTGTCTCTAAGGCTTAGTCGCCGGTGGTCATGGCGGCGCGCGCGCCACACCACAGCACAGCCCTCTATGGGGCAGGCCCCAGTGGCTGTGTGTGTGGGGTGCGCAAAGGGATGTGACGCATACGCTGGCAGGGAAGACACGAATTTTGTCTTCCCATGCTGTGGTCACGTGGCTGCGCGCAGCCAATGGCAAGGCAGATATGCCCCGTTATAGCCATGCCCCCTGTCATGGCCCCACCCCCTAGATCTCCCCTACAGACCGACAATCGCGGCTGTAGTCTCTGCAGGTGCCGCAGGGAGGACTGGGGCCGTAGTCTTAGTTCTCCCTAATTACCACTAAGAATATAAGCTCTGCAGGGCAGTGACCCCATTTCCTAATGTTACGGTCATGTCTGAAGAGCTTATTCTCATTATGTGTTATATTATGTCATGTGTATTACTGCTGTGAAGCACTATGTATATAAATAAAGATATACATACATTACTTGATATGAGGCTGAAGTGTATCCAGCTGGCCTGTGCTTGCAAACAGCATGTGGTGTGTGCCCTTTGGCTGCTGCCAGACAGTGTCAGCGTGTGCTGAAAGGTTTTGCTGATGGAATTATAGGATGAGGTAGTGATGGGAGGAGTGTGGATGAGACTTGTTGGGGGAGATTGCAGTAGGTGAGTGGGGGAGGTTAAATAGTGCAGGTCTATAAATGTAGAACAGGAGTGTAGTAGTGAGCTCACCATTAGCTGTCCAGTAATATCCTCACACAGAAAGTTACTGAAAGATACAGACTGTTGACCACATATTGTGTAACTCCTGTATAACGGTCAGTGCCTTATAAATGTTCCCTTTGAACCTGTCCCACTTGAAATGCAAATGCGAACCCCCTAGCAATGCTTCCCCCATTTTATCTGCAGATTTATACTCCTAAACAGTCACATGATTTCCCCCCCAATAAAACTGCCTAATTGTTTTACAGTGGACAATTGGCAGATGGTGTAAAATAACATACCAGACATACCTAACATACCAGATTAAACAAAATATAATTCAGGTTTGAATTAGGGCATTTAAAATACCATTAACATTAATGCTGTACCCACTAAAATAATGTAGTTCGCTTATGCAAAACGGCACATTAAAAGCCTAGCATTAAATAACCGACGTTATGGATATTACATGCAAATTAGCAGCTAGCATAAGAATACCCCACTCACTAAGCTCAGTTACTATTAGCACCAAAAAATAATGTTACATTAAGGCTTAGCTATACCTGGAGTTACTCCCATCCAGATACTGAAATAGGGCAAAAGCAACAAGCAAAAGGCCTCTTTCAGTGTGGCTGGAAGCAACGGCAGGTATAGTTACGACTTAAATAACGTTGTATTCGTTTCCTGCGTTATTTCTGTTGCCTCTACTCTAATTTCAGTGTGTGGCTGAGAATAACGCCAAGACTTACAGAAATGGCACTTATTTCAAAATAACATTGCGTTATGCTGAAATAATCGGATGTCAACCCTTTGCTAATGAACTTCAGGAAGGATTTTATTATGGAAATATTTGTTTTGAGAGTATACCATTCTCAGGGCTAATAAATCTGTTCCTGATTTAGCAGAGTTCAGCGAGTTTGGGCCTTGGTGGTTTTACAGAGACAGCAGGCAGATAAGTAAATGCAGATTAATTGAGCGTGGCTTAGGCCTCATCCAGCATTTTAAGAGCATAGCATAGTCCTGTTTAGAACTTGTTAAAACACTTGATTAAAAAGCTGAATTTTCAGTTCATGAAGACAACAGGAAGCTGGCAGATAAGAGAAAGTGAGAGGTCAGGGACAAAAAGGCGTCGGACATGACAGAGCATAAGAGGGGAATGACATGAAGAGCAAACAACGTTAAGCCTATGGGGAAATTAGGTAATATACAGAAACTATGTACTGTAAACAATAGCAAAGACAAATGGTAGCACATTCCAACATACAGAGAGCTTAAGTACCTGGTTCATGCTGATGGAAAGATGCATCTTCTTTAACAATGTCTGGTTTCTGTTCCTGTAACATTAATATGAATTATGAAAACAGAAAAAAAAAGTACAACTAATTTAATTTCTCTTCTGCATCAAAAGAATCAGCCATGTATTTGTCTATACAGTACTTGTTGTCTATATGCAGTTTCTAAAATTATAGACATAAATAGGACAGTAACATGCTGCTTCTCTTACTTTATTTATTAATAAATGAATGAGAAGGCAAAGGTCACATACAATTCTTCAGATTACACAAAGGCATATGGCTCACCCGCCGACCCCCCCCAACGTTATTGCAGCTACATTTGTAAAACACAGATGCTCATGCAGAGCCACAATAAATGACCCCCCCCCCCCCAAAAAAAGACATTCTCATTTCAAAAGCATCTTCTCAAAAATAGCTTATTCACACAATGTGCCCATAATTACCTTCTCAATCTCACTGGGAGAATCACTGGGATGACTCGGCTCTGCCACTTCCAAATCCTCACTCTCACAGCACAGATCTGTAAGATATTACACACAAAACAATGTCATACATTTTTAGTGTTCGTGCTGCGACATCGCTGTTACCCACAGCAGAAATACCACAGGACAGTCTTTGTAGGTGCCGTATGTAGTTGGCCTAGGGGCAGGTCCTTCCTCTGTATGCGGATCTGAAATGTAACAATGACTGCAGGAAAATTGTATGATACAATTTCTCATGAAACTTTGGAGACACTGAATAAAGAAAACAGGTTTTTTTAAAGGAATTTGTTCGGGTGACCTGACTTTTGAAAACAAGCCGCAACGAACACGTGGGACAGTGCAATGAAGTTTTATAAGATTTTCTCATATAACTCATGGATAACCATCAAGTTATAGACCATTATAGAGCAGCAAAGAACTAAATTAGAACAAAGGTTATTTTGCTTTTCACAAACATTGCAAACCTCCAGAATCTGGGGACTGTGTAATGCTTTTTAAGAGCAGCATTGAGATGTTGGTAGTCATCCCATAAAAGCAAATTGATTGGAATACACACCAGAAAGGGACAGTCCCTTTTTATATAAATGCATTCCTTTCCTCTGACCGTGTCGCTACTTTTTTTTCTTGCATCAGTTGTGTTCATTTTGTCTCTTCGTTCCCATCCTAACCTGAGCTGTGCCAATTAGTGAAGAATAGATGTACAGTGGCGAGAAAAAGTTTGTGAACCTCATGAGATTTTCACATATTTCAAACTTAAAATGTTATTAGATCGTAATCTAAGGCCTAATAAAGATAACCTGATCAAACAAATGACATAAAAACATGACACTTTTTCAACATTTATTTACAATACCACAAATGATTAAATATTCAATATCCATGTGTGAAAAAGTATGTAAACCTTTAGATTCGGTATGCCTTGAGCAGCAATAACTTCAACTAGGTGTTTCCTGTAACTGCTGGTCAGTTTCTCACATCGGTTTTGAGGAATGTTGGCCCATTCCTACTAACAGAACTGCTTCAACTCAGTGACATTTGAGGGCTACCTTGCATGGACAGCTCGCTTCAGGTCCTGCAAAATATCTCAATAGGGTTTAGGTCAAAACTTTGACTAGGCCATTCTAAAACATGGAATTTCTTCTTCTGCAGTCATTTTTTGGTAGATCTGCTTGTATGTTTAGGATCAGTCTTGCTTAATCCACTTGCGGTTCAGCTTCAGCTCACGACGGATGGCCCAACATTCTCCTCTAGGATCTTCTGATACAGTGCAGAATTCCTGGTTGTGTCAATGATGGCAAGCCGTCCAGGTCCTGTGGCAGCAAAGCAGCCCCAAAACATCACACTCCCACCACCATGCTTGATGGTTGACATGAGTTTCTTCAGTTCGAATGCAGTTTTGGTTTTCGCCAAACATAACATTTCTCATTGAGGCCAAAAAGTTCTACCTTTGACTTGTCTGTCCAGATAACACTGTTCCAGAATGGATCACCTATGTGCCCCTTGGCGAACTTCAGAAGGCAGCAATGTTCTTTTTAGAAAGCAGTAGGTACCTCCTGGCTATCCTTCCATGATCACCATTCTTGTTCAGTCTTTTTCTGATAGTTGAGTCATGAACACGCACATATGCCAAGACGAGAGTGGCCTGCAGATCCTTGGATGTTACCTGGGGTTCTGTGTGTCTTCACGGATTAATTGCCGGTTTATTCTTGGAGAGATTTTGGTAGGATGACCACTCCTTGGTAGAGCAACTGTGGTATTGACATTACTCCATTTGTCGGACAGTGGATTGGTGGAGATCCAAATCCTTAGAAATGTTTTTGTAACCCTTTCTAGACTGATGAGCATCAATAACTGTTTTTCTGAGGTCCTCCGTGATTTCTTTTGATTGTGGCATGACATGAATCCACACAGCTATATGGTGAAGACCAAACACAAAGTTCTGATCTTTATAAAGGATGGGGCACCCAAACTCACACCTAAAGATCAACCTAATTATTTAAACACCCGATTGTAATTATTCCCTTTAATTTAGCTGATAAAACCAGTGTTTTCATTTACTTTTTCACATACCCTGACTTAATTACTCATTGTTTGTCTAATTCATACATCACTGTTTCAAAAGATATGGAATTGGTTAATATAAACCCTATTGAATATTTAAGAAAAGACTAATTTTGATTCAAGAAGATTATCAAGCAAAAATTATGGAATTTCTGTGATTAAACTTTGCCACTGTATGTATATTTTTATTTCTATAATAGCTCCGCACTTCACAGAAAGTGTGCAAGACATAATACTGTTAAACATCATGTACAATGGACAGACGTGCATTAAGCATTTGAAAAGTGGACTTCTTGCGCCAAATAGATTGTAATATGAGGCCCAGACATTGTTTGTATTTAATGCAATGCTAATGGTAATACTCTCAGAATGCTCTCAGTGTTGGTACAAGCTAAACTTTTGATGATTGACTGCAATGCAAACAAAGATGGTAGAAATACTGAACTGGATGCTGATGAAGTGCTTATGGTGCCACAGCAACTGAGACAGCTTTGTTCGTTCAGGACCGCCTCCACCCCCCTCTGTTTTGACCACGCCCCCTATCGCTCACTACAGACCGCAGATTGCGGCTTTAAGCTGTGCAACAGTCAACACTGGGGCCGGAGCCTTAGGCTTGAGTAAAGAAAAAATGAGAGGTCGAGAGCAAAAAGGTGTCAGACAGGACAGAGCAGTACAGGTGAATGGCGCAAAGAGCAAACAACTTTTAAGTTAAGCCCCAGGGGAAATTAGTTAATACAGCTATGTAATGCTGTATATGTAAACAATAGCAAGACAAGTGGTAGCACATCCACAACAGAGGGTTTATGTACCTGGTTTATGCTGCTGGACAGATGCATCATCTTTTACGATACTTGTTTTCTGTTCCTGTAACAATACCAAAAATTAACAAAATAAATAGAAAAATAAATTTACCTTTTGATATTTCATTTTCTTCAAGACCTCTATGTCAGTCATAATAATGGGTTTGCTGTTCCAAAGAGCTGAGGTAGGATAAGCCCTTCCTAACACCGCCCCATGTAAGGGGGCAACTGCTATTCCAGGTCAGTTATCTTCTGTCAAAGCCTCTTCAAGGGAAGCACAAAATATATTAATAATGAAATAATACGGGAGGGAAAGTACCCTGCTGTAGAGAACTTTAAGAAAACATTGAAAGGTACATGTCTTCATTTCTTCTACGGCAATCAGAATAATAGGATATCCCAGATCCAATTTTTAGGACTGTTGGGAGGGAATACTTATTTTTACAGTTGGAACCACTGCTTGAAGCACCTCGTACCAAATCTTGCATCCACAGATTATTTAACACCTAGTAGGCAATGTTTAGCAAGTGTTTAACAAGGACCATGTCACAGCTTTACAAATGTCCTGCGGAGAGACCTGAGCCTTCTCTGCCCAGGTAGCTGCCATAGCCCTGGTAGAATGAGCCTTCAAACCTACAGGAGGCATTGTTCCTGTTGACTTATAAGACTCAGTAATAGACTTTCTATTCATATGGATGATAGGCAACAGATGTTGGTCTAGGACATTTGGTCGCAGCCGTTTCACCGCGACCAAATGACCACTGGCGCTTGGTCACGACTTAACCCGCCACCGGACGCTTCAGTAAGTACCTTACATGCACCCTAAAATCCACTAATGTTAACCCCTAATACTAAAGCTAACCCCTTACCTTAACCGCAAAAAAATCCTACAGTTATCCCCCTACCCCAAAACTTATCTCAAAGCGGCCAGCAGTGGAGGGTCCCCCTACGGCTAAACACCGGTGGGGAGTTGGTTGCGACCAAATGCCCCATTTCGACTGAAGCTGCCTGACCTCTCCTGAGTCCATGAAACAGCCCAAATAGCCTAGAGCTTTTCCTAATGCTATCTGTCCTTTGCACTTATGTTAGAGCCCTAACTACATCTAGATTTTGCAACGGACGTTCTCTATCACAAGCTAGAGTGGGACAGAATGAGGGAACTTCAAAGTAGTTAACACTATCTTATCCTGGTGGATCTGAAAAAATGGCACCAAGCCAACCCAGCACCAGATTCAAACCCCATAGAGAAACAGGAATCCTGATTGTGGATCTTTCATAGCTCTCATAAATCTAGCGATCATAGGATCCAGGGCAATCTGTTTATGATCGAATGCGTCTGTGACAAGGTCTTTTCATTGTCTAAAGGCTTTGATGGAAAATACTATCATCATTAGCTACCGAGTACAGCAGGGAGCTAGTTAATCTGCAGCCTGAAGCAATGACCAATAAGCAGACTTAAAAACTCTTGCAGTAGGGACTGCAGGGATATATCTGATACAGGGAGACACCCTGGACTGCTGGAGAGATCACGAGGGGACAAGTCTCTCTGACCCAGGAAGGCACTGGACCCTTGACTGCTAGAGCGAAGGAGGAAACAAACCGAGCCTGGCGTCAACAATGCCGGAGATGTTAGGAGAACCCACGGCTCCTATAGTGACAAAGTTCCGCAAACCATGTTCTTATGGGCCACTCCGGGCTATTAGGAGAACTCGCGCTTTGTCACTGGATCACCACACGCTGTACAAGAGTGAGTTGAAGGAAAATGTAGCAGAGATAAAAGTCCCAAGTGATTGAGAACACATCCCAGGGTTGTTACGTTTGCACCTTCTTGTTGACCGCTGATGCCATGAGGTTGATTCCTTTTCCGAACGAACTAATCGAACAGCTCCTGATTCAGCTCCCACTCTCCTGAATGTATTGAACACCTGCTGAGAAAGTCGGCTTTGTCATGTCAGTCTCCTGAAATGGAAGCCGTGGGGCTTTCTCAACCCAGTGCTGGATTCTAGTGGCTTATTTGAGAACTCTGGGACTCAAGTTGAAATATGGGCCAATTAACTACTTCTGTGAAGGACTATCAGATGCATGAATTGTGCCTTAGATGGTATTCTGCCTTGTCTGATCAAATGGACCTCCCCAATAATTCTGTGTATCTTTGGGTTAGGTAGTGACACCAGGGCTTCTACTGTATTGAACACGACTCCTAGAAACTGAAGGACTTGAGCTGGCATGAGCCTGCTTTTCTTTAGGTTGATGATCCAGCCATGGTCTTCTAGTATGTTGTGCACTATATACACACCTGATCTTTGGCAACCCAGTCTGACGGGGCTTTAATCAGTCAATCATCCAAGTATGGAACCATGAAAATGCCTGTCACAACAACGCTGCCACTAATATGACCTTTCTGAAGGTTCAGGGTTCTGTAGCCATCCAAATGGAAGAGCCATAAACTGGGAGTGACAGACATTTAACCAAAATCTCAGGTACTGGCGGTGTGATACTTTTATTGGAATATGGAGATCAGCATCTTTTAGATCTATGGAGTGCAAACATGCTCCTTTTTCCATCACTGATATGATCGCCCTTAAAGATTCCATCTTGAAGTGGCATATATGTTGAGAAAAGTATTAACTTCCTTCAGATTTAGAACTGCTCTGAATTCAGCGGATGCTTTCAGCACTAGAAACCGGCAAGAATAAAATCCTTTGCCTTTCTTAAACTGCAGTACCGACTGAATCGCGGCATTTGCCGGGAGATCTTGAACTGCCTGATTTAAGGCTTGCTTATTTTCCGGGTTATTTGAGACGTGATTCTCTGAAATGATGACCTAGTATCTTTATAGCTCAAGGATATTCCTTTGAGTTCATGATATGTACAATCCTGGAATTTGCTGTTGTCTGGGCCCAGCGATCCAGAAACCTCGCCAGTCTGTCACCGACCAGCACTGTTCTCTGGACTGGGATCCAGTGACATTCAGGAACTTTGCTTATTGCTGGTCCCCATACTGGAAGATTGTATTGGGCCACGCCGGCCCCAGGAGTGTTGTTGGTGTGGAACCGAATCCCGATAACTGGGTCTTCCTGGTTTAAAGAATCTTGCTTCCTAAATAACTCATCTTGGTGGTCTGACAAAGGAGGATCGACTAACTCTTCTCTGACGGGCAGGATGTAACTTTTTCCTCCAGTCATCCTAGAGATGATATGGTCTAATGACTTTAAGAAGTTCTTGTCGTACCTCAGCTGGCTGGAGGAGTAAACCCATAATTATTATTATAGAGGACGTTGTAGAAATTGTATTTTTTTTTTAATAAAATGTATTGGTGTATTGGCCACCTCTTTGCTGCCCGTTTGGGCAATGGTCCCTACTTTATTGCGGCTGCATTTGTAATAATTAAAAAAAAAATAAAAAACACAATTGTTATAATTCTCAAGCACAGCCACAATAAAGAAGGACACAGATGAGGATAATTTAATTTCCAAAGAATCTCAGAAATCACTTATTAGCATTCACGATGCATCCAGAATTACCTGCTCAATCTCGCTGGGAGAATCATTAGGATGACTCGGTTCTGCCACTTCCAAAAGCTCACTCTGAGAGCACAGATCTGCAAGATATTACACAACAAAGACAGATTCTTCCAGTGTTCATTTTGCGACACCGCTGGCACCCACACAGCAGGAATACCACGGGGTCCTGCGATCTCCTGACAAAGCAGAGCACCGTCGCAGGTTAGGTCGAGTTAGTGCGGTATGTAGTTGGCCTGGGGTGGTGGTTCTGTACTTTCTATGTCAATATGAAATCTAAACATTTGCAGAAAAATCGCATGATACAATATCTTAGCAAACTTTTGAGACAAAGATTAACGTTTAAAGGAATTTGTTCGGGTGACCTAATGTTTGAATACAAGCAGCAACACGTGGACAGCACGAGTTTTATATGGTTTTCTTAGGATAAGCATCACTACTAAATTACTATTACATTACAACAAAGTTTATTTTGCTTCTCACATTGAGAAATGCCAGAATATCAGGACTGTATAATGTATTCTAACAGCTGGCATCCCGTGAAAGTAAATTGTTAGAATACGCACACCAAAAGGAGACAGTCCCTTTTTAATTGAAATGCATTCCTCTTCTCTGAATGCGCATCTTTATCTGTTATATTTGTCACTTGGCTCCCATTCTAACCTGAGCCATAAAAATTATAGAGAAGAAATTATTTTTTTCAGTTCATAAAATACTTGAGGGTAGAAGTATATAGGTGTATTTTTTATTCCTAAACTAGCAACCATGTGCTCCGCATTTTACAGAAATTACACAAGAGATAGTACTGTTAAATATGATACACAATGGAGAGACTTACATCAAACATTTAATGTACTCGTTGCTCAAATAGCTTGTAATATGAGGCCCAGACTCACTAAACGCAGTTAAACCATTAAACATAATGTTAATGCTATACCCACTAAAGACAAAAAGAGAGATACCGACGCCTAATAAGTCCAATTAGGTATTAGTCCTGGATATCCAGATGGAATAGTTCAAGTCCCAATGATGACAGCTTAAGCAATCTTGTAATCAAGGGGTGACCAGATGTAACTTCATCCGTGTAGTATGGAATTCTTTCACTTTGTTGGACGATTTGATGTGAAGAGAGCTGAGTGCTGATCCCCTGGAGCAAAATTAAGAAGACTCTCCGCTCGAAAATCCCGCCTACCTGTGACGGAGTATCCGGTATCCGGTGACGTCACTTCCGGTCTCGAGGAGCATGGTATATGGAGGAAAGTTGCGGTCATTTCAACTTCTCAGCCCAGGGAGGACAGATTACATCCGCCTATTCGGCGCTCATTGCTTGTGTTCTAGAGCCGTCCTGTGAGTAGCGTTTCAGTTTTACTCCACCGGACCGGCTTATTCGGTTTCTCATCGTCCCACATTTTATTATTTTATAGTTGTATTAAACTAACTTTTTATTTTGAGCTTTGCGTTTATGTGTCTTGTTTGTGCTGGTTTGTGAGGTTATGTCTGTGATTTTTTGTTAGCTGTGTTGCACTAAATTCTGTGTTCTTTTCATTCCATGTTCCATACTACACGGATGAAGTTACATCTGGTCACCCCTTAATTACAAGATTGCTTAAGCTGTCATCATTGGGACTTGAACTATTCCATCTGGATATCCAGGACTAATACCTAATTGGACTTAATAGGCGCCGGTATCTCTCTTTTTGTCTCTGTTTCATCTCATACTATCAGTGATCCACCAGGCTGCCTCAGACTCCATAGGGGTTACTCTTATATAGAGTTTATTGTTCATTACCATATCATTAGCGCTATTCTACATCACCCTTTTTTCGCTATACCCACTAAAGAAATGTTGATTTAACATGTTAATGTCACACAAAAAGCCTAGCGTTATAAAGTACAGAGGTTACGGAAATTATATGCAAATTAGCAGCAAGCATAAGAATACCCTACTCACTAATCTCGTTTACTATTAACAGCAAAAACATGTGTTCTATTAAGTCTCAGCTAAACCTGGTGTACAGATACAGAAATAGGGCAACAGCCCCATTTCTTTGTGACCGGGAGTAACACCAGGTTTAGCTATGATAAATAATGTAGCGTTATTTTCCTGCGTTATATTTTATTGACCAACTCTGCTCCCAAAAACCAATTTCAGTGTGTGGCCGAGAAGTATTATATTAAAAAATTAAATAAATAAAAAAATAAAAAAAAGGGTAATCCGTAAACCCAGACAGTAACATACAAACAATAACCTGTAGCACTCAGAATAAGTGTAAAGAAAAAGGTATGCTCGCCAATAATTATTTATATGATGCAAACGGATGTTTTCTGCACTGAACCACGGTCAATGCAAAAAACATTGTGAGTCTGTCTCTGTACACATCACTCTACATCATAGAGATATTTATTGGCGAGCATACCTTTTTCTTTACATTTTGGCTGAGAATAATGTCAAGACTTACAAAATAGCACGTTATTTGAAAATAAAATGGCGTTACCGTGAAACAGGACATTAACCCTATCCTAATTAATTCTAGAAAGGACGTTCTTTTTTGCATATAATTTGGTTTGCAAGTACACCATTATTCTCAGGGCACATAACAAATCTGTTTCCGATTTAGACAATATCATGGTACAGCTAAACCCCGTTATAACGCGGGTCTCGGGGTCCACCCCGA
The DNA here is from genome assembly GCF_040206685.1 of Ascaphus truei. NCBI lineage: Eukaryota > Metazoa > Chordata > Amphibia > Anura > Ascaphidae > Ascaphus > Ascaphus truei. Next base: position 497,814,941 of record NC_134483.1, on the reverse strand, counting down.
GACCACCGCGTTACTAACGGGGTCGCGAAAAAAAATGGCCGCCGCGCTTTAGCGCATATTCATCCCGCGGGACAGGAGATGGGAGCGGGCATGTCCCTCCGCTCCCCGCTTCCCCCTGTCACCGCGGGACAGCCCGCGGGGCAGGAGATGGGAGCGGGGATGTCCCTCCTGTCCCCGCTTCCCCCTGTCACCGCGGGACAGGCCGCGGGGCAGGAGATGGGAGCGGGGATGTCCCTCCTGTCCCCGCTTCCCCCTGTCACCGCGGGACAGGCCGCGGGGCAGGAGATGGGAGCGGGGATGTCCCTCCTGTCCCCGCTTCCCCCTGTCACCGCGGGACAGGCCGCGGGGCAGGAGATGGGAGCGGGGATGTCCCTCCTGTCCCCGCTTCCCCCTGTCACCGCGGGGGGTGTGAGAGAGTGTGTGTGTGTATGTATATATGGGAGAGAAAGTGTGTGTGTGTATATGGGTGTGTGTATGTGGGTGTGAGTGTAAGTGTCTGTGAGTGTGTGTAAGTGTCTGAGTGTGTGTGTAAGTGTGTGTAAGTGTGTGTGAGTGTCTGTGTGTCTGTGAGTGTCTAAGTGTGTGTGAGTGTGTGTGAGTGTCTGTAAGTGTGTGTGAGTGTCTGTAAGTGTGTGTGAGTGTGTGTGAGTGTCTGTAAGTGTGTGTGAGTGTCTGTGAGTGTCTAAGTGTGTGTAAGTGTGTGTGAGTGTCTGTAAGTGTGTGTGAGTGTGTGTGAGTGTGTGTAAGTGTGCGTGGGTGTGTGTGAGTGTGTGTGAGTGTGCGTGAGTGTGCGTAAGTGTGTGTGAGTATGTGTGAGTGTCTGTATGTGTGTGTGAGTGTGTGTGAGTGTCTGTAAGTGTGTGTGAGTGTGTGTGAGTGTCTAAGTGTGTGTAAGTGTGTGTAAGTGTGTGTGAGTGTGTGAGTGTCTGTAAGTGTCTGTGAGTGTGCGTAAGTGTGCGTGGGTGTGTGTGAGTGTGTGTGAGTGTGTGTAAGTGTCTGTAAGTGTGTGTGAGTGTGTGTGAGTGTCTGTGAGTGTGTAAGTGTGTGTGAGTGTCTGTAAGTGTCTGTAAGTGTGTGTGAGTGTGCGTAAGTGTGCGTAAGTGTGCGTGGGTGTGCGTGAGTGTCTGTGAGTGTCTAAGTGTGTGTAAGTGTGTGTGAGTGTGTGTAAGTGTCTGAGTGTGTGTGTAAGTAAGTGTAAGAGCCGGAGCGGGAGGTGGGAGGTTTGACAGGGAGGGGGGGCGTGGCTTGAGCGGAGGGACCCGCTACTCTCCCCCCCCTCCCTCCACGGACTGCAGGAGGGAGCTGCTACTCTCCCCCCCCCCCTCCCTACACGGGCTGCAGGAGGGAGCTGCTACTCTCCCCCCCCTCCCCGGACTGCAGGAGGGAGCTGCTACTCTCCCCCCCTCCCCGGACTGCAGGAGGGAGCTGCTACTCTCCCCCCACTCCCTCCACTGGCTGCAGGAGGTACCCGCTACTCTCTCCCCCCCTCCCTCCACGGACTCGGGCTGGAGCACTCATACATACACACATACACACACACACACACACACACACACAGGCACTCACGCACTCATACACACACACGCGCGCACACACATGCAGGCACTCACGCACTCACACACACACACACAGACAGGCATTCGCACTCACACACACAGACCGCTAACCCCCCCCCCCGCCGCAGTACAGGGCCCGCCGTAGCCGCAGCGCAGGGCCCCGCCACCCCCCCAACCCCCACAGCACAATGACTTCCCACCCCCTTAACTTTGTGAAACAAAAGTCACAAGACGTTGTACAGGCAAAATACTGTACATCTGTTAAAGTGCAGTTGTCTGTTTATTTCTATATAATAATTGTGTGCAGTGTGTGTGCAGTGTGTCAGTGTGTGCAGTGTGAGCAATGAGCAGTGTGTGTGCAGTGTGCAGTGTGTGTGCAGTGTGTCCAATGAGCAGTGTGTGTGCAGTGTGCAGTGTGCAGTGTGTGTGCAGTGTGTCCAATGAGCAGTGTGTGTGCAGTGTGTGTGCAGTGTGCAGTGTGCAGTGTGTGTGCAGTGTGTCAGTGTGTGCAGTGTCAGCAATGAGCAGTGTGTGTGCAGTGTGTGTGCAGTGTGAGCAATGAGCAGTGTGTGTGCAGTGTGCAGTGTGTGTGCAGTGTGTCAGTGTGTGCAGTGTGAGCAATGAGCAGTGTGCAGTGTGCAGTGTGCAGTGTGCGTGCAGTGTGTGTGCAGTGTGTCAGTGTGTCAGTGTGTGCAGTGTGAGCAATGAGCAGTGTGTGTGCAGTGTGCAGTGTGTGTGCAGTGTGCAGTGCAGTGTGTGCAGTGTGCAGTGCAGTGTGTGCAGTGTGTCAGTGTGAGCAATGTGCAGTGTGTGCAGTGTGTATGTGCAGTGTGCAGTGTATGTGCAGTGTGCAGTGTGTGTGCAGTGTGTCAGTGTGTGCAGTGTGAGCAATGAGCAGTGTGTGTGCAGTGTGCAGTGTGTGTGCAGTGTGCAGTGTGTGTGCAGTGTGTCAGTGTGAGCAATGAGCAGTGTGTGTGCAGTGTGCAGTGTGCAGTGTGCAGTGTGCAGTGTGCAGTGTGGCAGTGTGGCAGTGTGGCAGTGTGAGCAATGAGCAGTGTGTGTGCAGTGAGTGTGTGCAGTGTGTGCAGTGTGTAAAAACAACAAAACAGGCAGCGCTACCCACAATAGTATGACAGAGTATATATTACCTTATGTATAAATGACCAAACATGCATAAGGGGCTGCCCAAGATACAAAAAACTGACCCCCTGGTCAGAACTATAGTATGGAAAGGGAAAGTATCTACTGGCGCCAAATAAGATATATACTGCAAAAGGATATAAGAAAACCAAGCCTGTTGGCTGTAGACACGAAACTCCTCACGTTGTGCTTAAAGAAAAAAAAAAAGCACAACACATAGCGTAATACTGTGACTATAAACGGACAACACTTAACAACATGTAACAGCTGAAAAATAAATTTATTTTTCAGCTGTTACATGTTGTTAAGTGTTGTCCGTTTATAGTCACAGTATTACGCTATGTGTTGTGCTTTTTTTTTTTCTTTAAGCACAACGTGAGGAGTTTCGTGTCTACAGCCAACAGGCTTGGTTTTCTTATATCCTTTTGCAGTATATATCTTATTTGGCGCCAGTAGATACTTTCCAGTGTGTGGGAGCCACGGGAAAACCGCGTTATAACCGAATCGCGGTATAACGAGGCGCGTTATAACGGGGTTTAGCTGTATTTGGCCTGATTTAGCAGAGTTTAGGGAGTCTGGGCATTGGTGGTTTTACAGAGACAGCAGGCAGACAAGTAAATGCAGATTAATTGAGCATGGTTTAGGCCTCAGTATGCATTTTAAGATGGTAGCATAGTCATGAAGAGAATATGAAACTCGCAGATAAGAGAAAGTGAGAGGTCGGGGACAAAAAGGCGTCAGACATGACAGAGCATAAGAGAGGAATGACTGGAAAAGCAAACAACTTTAAGCCTATGGGGAAATTAGGTAATATACAGAAACTATGTACTGTAAACAATAGCAAGACAAATGGTAGCACATTCCAACATACAGAGAGCTTAAGTACCTGGTTCATGCTGCTGGAAAGATGCATCTTTTCCGATGTCTGATTTCTGTTCCTGTAACATTAATATGAATTATGAAAATGATTAGAAAACAGAAAAAAATTGTTTCACTTCACTTCTACATAAAAAGAATCAGCCATGTATTGTTGGTATACTTGTTGCAGTTTCTAAAATTAATAGCTAGAAAAAGATAGTAGATATGAACACGCTGCTTCTCTAGCTTTTTATGCTTAATTTATTAATAAACGAATGAAAGGCATATACCCCCCACATAGTTCAGTGCCGGCTGCATTAGTAAAATACGGAGGCTCATGCAGAGCCACAATAAATAAGGACAAACGTGAAGAAAAATAGACAATTTCATTACAAAAGAATCATCTCAAAAATAGCTTATTCACACAATGCGCCCAGAATTACCTTCTCAATCTCGCTGGGAGAATCACTAGGATGACTCGGCTCTGCTACTGCCAAATCATCACTCTGACCGCACAGATCTGCAAAATATAAAAATTTTAGTGTCCAAGCTGCGACATCGCTGCTATTACCACAGAGTACAACGATCTGCGTCATTTCACAACCGCCTGAGGAGAGGAGAACAGTCAGGTGCCGTATGTAGTTGGCCCAGGGGTCAGTCCTTCCTGTACACGCGGATGTGAAATACAAACATTTGCAGGAAAATCGCATGATTCAATATCTCAAACTTGAGACGCTATATAAAGAATATGATGGGATTTTTTTTAAAAGAAATTTGTGTGACTGGTCGTGTGAATATTAGCAGCAACTAACACGTGGGACGGTGCAATGGAGTGTTATAAGATTTTCTCAGTTAAGTCATTTAATGCAACGTTCAAGGTAATTCCTGGACCCCTTAAGTAACTTAGCGTTAAAATATGTTAACGTCAAGTGAAAAGCGTAGCGTAAAAAAGAACAGATGTTGGGGAAAATGTAAAGGGAATTATACGTAAATGAGCAGCTGGCATAAGAATACTCAACTTCAGAAGCTCTGAATATCAACAGCAAGGAATGATAAAGTATGTATGTTTTAGCTAAACCTAGTGTTACTCCCATACAGATACTGAAATAGGGCATGTCACGTATGACACCCAGCTAGCACGCGACCTGCATACGGGACAAGGGTTAATACTCACGCCCGCAAGCGCTCCCACTTTTCACCTCCGCAAAGGTCTGGCAAATGGACAATATCTCCTCTACAGGATCAAGGATCAATACACAACCCGCAAGCTGCCTCACTCTTCACCCCCGCAAAAGTCTCTCAAATAAATTCTCTCTCCTCTCAATCCGTCCCAATACACCTCCGCCCAAACAGCACACAAGTGAGCACGTGACTTAGACATGCAACCAGGGTTAATACACACGGCTACTTTAGCTCCACCCCACCTTTCTCCTCCTCCCGGACGGAACCAGTGAGTTAATATTAACCCCTACTTAATTGCAAATCATATCTATCCACTACCACCACCTGGGGATATGCAAATATCTCTTATCATATCAGACTAATATTTACCATGGCCTCAGGTCCCTGTTTATTATAGAAAAAACTATGCACTTTAACACACCAAAATCACTTGTAGCGTAAATTACTCTCTCCAGAGCGTTCATTCTGAGACCAAAAGCATTACTTATTAAATGTTTTCATATAAATATATAAAAATACAACTGCTTAGGTTACAGAAAAGGTATTACAAAAAACATGCAGTGACAATACAAGGCAGAACAGCTTCTTAAAATAAAGTGATGAACATAAAAGAAAACCTATACTTTACCAAATGCCATAGATTTTCAACCCAGAGAGGTCACTGGTAATAGACAATGAAATATCCTGTACCTGGTGCCAAATACTCCTCTGTGGACATCTGATTTTCATAATACTTGCCCAGACTTAAATATAATTATTTCCCATTGAACACAACCTAAACCCAGCCCCTGTCGTAAATCAGTGGTGAGATTGAGTCTTACAGAGTAAAACACCTCCCACCAAAGGACGTTTAAAACTCATTTTCCATATCTAAATGTACTCATAACTTTACTTCTGTAATATTTACTCACACATGAGCCACATCAATACATTTAGACACAAAGAGACTAAATATGAACATTTAAATCATATCTGTCTCCTAGTACCTGCTAGACCTAATGTGTCTGTAATCATTATGTGCAACTCGTTCCACGGATATACACATGTAATTTGCAGCATGTTCAGCAGAGGATGTGAAATGATATTCTCTGTGTACAGATAGTTGTCACAGGGGCTATATTTTACACCAAAGTCTCCAGACATTGCCCTTATCTGGACTCTACCAGCCATAGACACTTGGCCTGCAAAATGATGTTAACATTCAATAAACCCATTATTTGTACTTTTCACACCCAACTTCAATCAAGCCCTTTTGAAGTCCCCACAGATTTCTAAAAAAGACAGTTCACAAATGTTGTATTTTAAACTCAAACTGTAGCTCATTAACCCCTTAAGCACAAAAGGGATTAAAATAACCAATACCTTATGACATTATCATGACAGGGCAAATACAATAAACAAACTTATTTCAGTGTGGTTAGGAGTACTGCTTGGTTTAGCTAGGACTTATAATATATGAGAGATATAGATATAGCACATACATATACACTAAACAACCCTATTTCAGTGTGGTTAGGAGTACTGCTTGGTTTAGCTAGGACTTATAATATATGAGAGATATAGATATAGCACATACATATACACTAAACAAACCTATTTCAGTGTGGTTAGGAGTACTGCTTGGTTTAGCTAGGACTTATAATATATGAGAGATATAGATATAGCACATACATATACACATATATATATATATATAATAATAAAAAAATAAATAGATGATACCGTTCTGTGGCTAACGAAATGCTTTTATTTGTGCGAGCTTTCGAGATACACTGATCTCTTCTTCCGGCGATGTTACCTCTATATATATATACATACACACACACACACACACACACACACACACACACACTTTAATAACAGTGTTCTTTTCCTGTGTTATTCCCAAGTCATCAAAAAGCTGTGTGGCTGAAAATAACGCACATTACACGACTTAAAAAACTGCACATAATTTGAAGGAAACATAGCTTAATTCTGAAATAAGACGTTGACACAATACTAAGGACGTTATTTTTGTATGTACAGTATTTTGTTTTGAGCCGTTAAGCTCAGAGCACGTTTGTTCCGATTTTGATAACGTTACATTATTTAGCCCAATTTAGTGAGTCTGGGCCATTGTGATTTAACAGAGCAAGCAGGCAGAGAAGTAAATGCATAGATTTAACATGGCTCAGGACGGAGTAAGCATTTTAAGAGGGTGGTGTATTAGTGCTTGATTATAAAGGTGAATTTCCAGTTCCTAAAGTTAAAAGGAAATTGGGAGATAAGGAAAGATGGGGAAAAAAATGCGTCAGATATGACATCACAGATGAATGATACAAACAGCCTTGGGCCAAGCACCAGGGGAAGATAAGTAATATAACTGCATGTGTAAGCAATAGCAAGGGAAATTGTATCATATTCAAACAGAGAGAGGGTTTAAGTACCTGGTTTATGCTGCTGGAAAGCTGCATCCTCCTTTCCAATGTCTGTTTCATGTTCCTGCAACATTAAAGCAAGGATTACGGAAATGGGTAGAAACAGAAAAAAAGAACAAACCGTTTTATTTCTCTTCTGTATAAAAAGAATCACAGCCACGCCTTTTCTATCTATGTCATTGTTGCCATTTATAATGCAGATAGAAAAAGGACAGGAGAGATGAACATGTTGCTTCTTTTTTATGTTTAATGTATTAATATATGAATGAAAAGGCAAACAATTACACCGTTTTCAGATTACACAAAGTGTACGGCTCACCCCTTTGCTGCCGTTTGGAGAATGGTCTCCACTTTATTACAGCAGTACTTGTAAAACACGGAGGCTCGTGCGGAGTCACAATAAATAAGGACACGGATGAAGAAAAATAGACAATTGAATTCCAAAAGAATGATCTAAAAAAATAGCTTTTTGGCATTTGCATAATCCATCCAGAATTACCTTCTCAATCTGGACAGAATCATTAGGTTGACTCGTCTCCGCTACTTCTACCAAATCCTCACCCAGATCTGTAAGATAAGACAAACCTACGTCATACATTGTTAGTGTTCATGCTGTGCCCTCGCTGAACACCACACAGCAGGAATACTACGGGATCCAGCAACTCCTGACGAAGAAGCATAACTTTGCGTATGTAGTTCTAGGGGCAGGACCGGTGTAAAGGTATTTGGCACCCCAATAAAAAAAACAGTCAGTCCTGCGCCACCCTCCACACCCACATTTTGTTTTGTTATTATAGCCCCATTCCCACTCTTTTCACCTACCTGGCTTCGGTGGTCTGAGGTGGAAACAGCAGGAACAGGACAGCAGAGGAAGACGGCAGGAGAAGAGGACAGATGACCGTGGAAGCAGAGCAGGACAGCCGGAGAGGAGCTGTGATGTAGCAGCGGAAAACACTGGAAGTCAGTGAAGACTTCCAAATCAGACAGCTGGGGCACGCTCATCCCTGGCTGTCATCCTCTGTCACCCTGCTCCGCTCCCGTGATCCTCTTCTCCCACTTTTCATCCCCCTCTTCTGCCGCCCTCTTCCGCAACCCCCAAAATATACTGCCCTAGGCAACCGTCTAAGTCACCTAGTGGTTGCACCGTCCCTGCCTAGGGGTAGTTCCTTGCTTTATGTGAGGATATGAAATGTAAACATTGTGGATACGAGAGTTGACGGACTGCACGTATAATGAATATCTTACACACGCGCTGCCCAGTTGCAGAATAGCTTACTCTAGTATACAAATATTTCTGAAGGGCACCTTTGCCATCTCATTATGTTTCAGTAGGACGATTGACATTTGAAACAAAGATAAGGCTGGTAAAAAGCAAGGTCAATATCCATCTGTAAAAGGCTAAGGCTGTCTGCAACTCATATCACAAGTATGATGTCACGTGCCAGATATATAACCTACCAGGTAACCAGTGGCTTCTTTGACCGCACTTTGATTATTTATTGTTACACCTTTAGAAACATTACATTGAACCGACTTCCAAACTCCTTATACTTATTGGGGGCAGACAAGCTGATCTATCCTTACCACAGATCCCTAGCGTTTGGGTGTGTCAGCACCCAGATAGACAATTGATTGATTATTGCTAATAGAAAACAGTATAATCTCCGACAAACATTGCTGCAGAAAAATCGTAAGATATAATATACGATCAAACTTTTGAGACGCTGAACAAAGGATATAAATGTTTATTTTTAAGGAATTTGTTTGGGTTATCCAGCACCGAACAAAAGTGTAATACAATTTTCTCAGGATGAACAAGTGTCAAATCACAGACCATCAAAGTACTAAATTAGAACAAATGTTATTTTGCTTCTGATATAAACGTTGCAAACCTCCAGAAAAACAGGACTGTGTAATGCATTCTAACAGCAGCATTGAGTCGTTGGCAGTCATCCCGAAAAAGCCAATGGCTTGGAGTCCACTGACCAGAAAGGGGCAGTCCATTTTATTTAAATGCATTCCTTTCATCTGAATGTGCTTCATTTATTTTACCTTAAGTTGTGTGCAATTCTCATCCAAACCTTATGAAACCAAAGCCATGAAACCTAGAAAAAAGGGCTAATAAAAACCTACTATTACAAAATACTTGAGGACAGACCGTTGTGTTTTTTTATTTCTATAACAGTAACCATGTATTTTTACAGAATGAGTATACAAGACATAACAATGAAGATAGCAATAGGAAATTGGCAGATGAGAGAAAGAGGTCAAACATGACAGAGAAGTACAGATGAATGATGCAAAGATCAAACAGCTGTGAAAGTGTGGTATGGGGAGGTCTCAATAAGGGGGCACTAGGAACAAAGAAGCCATTTTGTTTGTCTATGTCAACCATTTTGTCTGTCATGACCAGTTCTGTGTGAAAGAATGTTTTGTTTGCTAGAAAGGATGAGTTTCGCCGACAGGAGATTTCACTCTGTGCTTATGGCTCAAAGCAAACAACTATACTGAAACAAATAAGACATTCTATTGTTGCCCAGAAGTATAGCGATAAGATGTACCCTGATGTACTTTGTTGCGGTCGTTTTGATGTACCCTGACATACTTTGTTGTTGTACTAGATAAGTGCCTGCATAAGGATTTTTGGTTGTTTCTCTAGTTTTTAGTTATTGTCCATGACGTGTGAGTCACCTCATATAGGGTGCATAGTTTACCTTGGTGTATAAATACTCTCTGCAGATGTAACCTTGTTAGAAAGCTCCTGTAAGCTTCTCTCCCTGTGCACACTTGTAAGTATGAATAAACTCACTCGTTATTTCTGAACCCGTGTTGAAATATTGTTCAGCTTTCACAGTTGGAGTTTCGTCCGGGATCTCAATATCTCGAAACCAGGAATCCCGAAGGAGACCATGTCCTCGATCACTCAAACCAGGCGTCTATTGACCAAAAGGTAAGCCACCTGTTATAAAAAGGCTACAGTTTAATGGTTTGAGTGATCTGTAGAGATGACTGTCTTATAAGGGTGACCTATCCGAGTGACGAGATCTACATAATCAAGTGAGTTTATTCATTTATATGGAGAGGGAGTGGCTTAGTGAGTAAAGTCACTGACTGTCACAGAGTTTGAAGCAGGGGAGCCTGGTTCAATTCCCGGTATAGACTCCTTGTGACCTTGGGCAAGTCACTTTATCTCCCTGTGCCTCAGGCACTCCAAAAACACATAGATTGTAAGCTCCACGGGACAGGGACTGTGTCTGCAAAATGTATCTGTAAAGCGCTACGTAAAACTAGCAGCGCTGTACAAGAACATGCTATTATTATTTATAGCTGTTTCTGTGACAATTTTAAAGTTTAAGGTTTAACAGGGCTGGGTAAGAGTCCCGCTGGTACAGGGCTGGGTTGGACCCGCTGTATCTGAAACAGGGCTGGGTTGGACACGCTATATATGAAACAGGGCATGGTTGGACCCGCTGTACAATAGAGAAATACGGGGAACCTAAAATCTCAAGAGGTTATGTGTCTGCAGACAAAAATAATAAAACATGGATACAGAGAACAGAAAGACAATGTAAATATATTTTGTTGGCTAGTAGATGGCACTTTTGTACTATTGTCGCAAATGTTTAAATTGAGAAAGGAGTCTTTCTCTGTGGGATTGAGAAGCTCAGAGAGCCTCATATGTTGCAAATCTCACAGGGAAACATACCTTAGGTTTAAATGGGCCAAAAGAATTCAGTTGAGGAACAGGAGGGTCCCGAAGTAGGAACTCCAGATTATATTAGAGACCTTTTTTTCCCCTAAAAAGGTGTTATAACTGCTGCATTTACTAGACAAAAATGAACATAATAGCAAGTGAATAAGGAAGAAACAGCAAGTGAATAAGGAAGATACAGCAAGTGAATTTGCCAATAAATTATTGTAAATGATCAAGGCAAATGGAGGTATTGAGGAAGCAGAGACGAACGCAAGACCACTTATAGTGGCGGCTTTTGTCAACGGTTTACATGCAGAAATTGGGACGCATATAGAGACTGTGTATTGGTTGGGAGCATAAAAGATCGTCAGAAATTACTACTGTGGTAGAGAAAGAAAAGGCTCAGGAAGTGAAATTTGTTTAGGCACAAACTGTGTTCTTTTCTCAAAATAGTACGGTTAACAAAAGTAGAGTATATGATAGGACCCAGGAGGGGTCACTGGATAGGGATCAAGGAAGGGATAGAAAGTGTTATAATTGTAAAGAGTCAGGAAAATTTGCCAGTAATTGCATAGCCCTAAAAGAGATAACCAGAGAGGAAACCAATGTCGCAGTCCATCGGTGCCCTTCATTGTTCTCAACGGATTATGTTTGCCTAAAAAGAGAATCTGGGATAGTCCAAAGTATGGATTCCCAAGAGGGCTTTGCCCCGTCTGGATTGAGAAGCTCAGGGAGTCTCATGTATTGCGAATCTGAGTGGGGAACATGCCCTAGGTTTACTGTAGGTCCAAGGTAGGGAAAATGAGTTTTTTCCCAAAAGGTTTATTCGATTCTCAGGTATAAATATGGTAAAAATGTTGATTGTTTGAGTAATCCCTGTGTGTCTGTGGTAATATCCTTCCCCACAGCAATAAGTGGCTGAGTCAGGTTCTGATACAGAAGTAGTCTTGGCGCTGGCAATTTATTGTTGTGCCATTGAGAAGAGCTGTAAAAACGGAACTGAACATCCTTCCCTTGTACCTGTGTGAATCCTACCTGTGTGAAAGTCTTCTGTGGGAGTTGAATAATGAGAATGCCGGCTTATTATATGTATACATAATTACCATCCAGAAACTTGCAATATTGTACTACAATGAAATACAATTAATTGCTCACGATGAAGTTTAATTTGTAAAGGTGTGCACACCCACTACAACACAAACTAATTAACACTGGGCAAAGAATAGTTTGAGTGCTCATGGAGAGAAGGACAAAGAATGGGCATACAGTATGCGGGAAGATCATTTGATCTTTACCATTTGTATAATTAAGCCCGGTGACTGGTACATTTTAAGGATTTATTCGTTCTGGCCAGACGATAAATTTTTAAAACCAGAAAAGACATCCTTTTCCCACTACTCTATTTCCATCTCAAGAAAGAGGAGAGGGAGAATCAGAATTGCAGCCCAGACAGCCTCCCTTCTTCAGCTTAAAGAATGTGCAGAGATACATTCCAGACACAAAAGTTAACTGAAGCTCTATAGCTTCAATTTAGGTTAAAATGTAGGTTAGATATGATAATAAGAAAAGAGACAGGAATTTTTATTAACTTAGTTTGCAGGATCAAACTGTTTTGTTTTCTAATCTATTAGAATAGGTGAGAAAACTGTGTTTTCTTGTTATTTTTGTGAAGTTGGTTGGCTGTGTATGAGAGAAGTGTGAAATTGTTTGTTTTGTGTCTGTGTTCTGTGTTTTCTGTTTGTGTGTAACCAGTAAATACATTTCAATTTTATTTGTTCTGGTTAGGATATGTTTGGGAATTTTTTAAGCTGCACAAAATTCACAAGCAAACGTGTGTTATATGTTAAGGGTGTCTTGCCCCTTGACAATGTCCCGTTGTTTTTATTTTTAGGATAAGAAAAAAGAATTGGTGCAATTAGCGCTAAAAGCTCAAATGAGAATCGAATTGAAAAATATTATACGTGTAGTGCAAGTGTTTACACTTAGAAGCCTTATAATATTAAGGCAAGGCTGCCAGGAATAACTGACCCAAGACACAGTCAGTGAGATCACAAAACAAACCGGCGCCTAAAAAGTCCAAAAACAGTCTGTATAGAGTCCAATTGGAATGAAGTGCAAGGAATTGCTTCGAATCTTGTACTTCCAAGGATATTGATAGATCCACGGCAAGGTGTTAACGTGGTATATCAAAAACAAGCAGAAAAAAACATCATAGTGCAAACTGCTGGTTAAACACACAGACAACACAAACACTAAACAAACAAATACAAAACAATTGACAAATACAAGCAAGGCTGAAAAATAAAGAGTTAATTTAATACAACATATATTTAAAATAACAAAATGAAAACAGTGGCAGGCAGCTGGTCCGGTCACATAAAACCGGAATCCTACTCACAAGATGTTACGAGTAAATGCGCATTGATTAGCAGTCACTGGGAGGTGTTGATTATATCTCCAATGGCGTCGGGCTGGTGCAGGAACTGCTCCGAAGCTGTCGCACTCTCCTGGACCGGAAATCCGTCACTGGGGGTGGGTCTTGGGGAAAGGCGCCTCTTCCTGCTGCTGTAATGCAATTGAACGCTATGCTACCAAGTTGCCTGCGTTCTATTGGTGACAACTCTAGAATACTGCCCTACGCGTTTCGTGCGCATGCGCACTTCATCAAGGGTGAATCATGATGAAGTGCGCATGCGCATGAAACGTGTAGGGCAGTATTCTAGAGTTGTCACCAACAGAACACAGGCAACTTGGTAGCGTTCAATTGCATTACAGCAGCAGAAAGAGGCGGCTTTCCCCAAGGCCCACCCCCAGTGATGGATTTCCAGTCCAGGAGAGTGCGACAGCTTTGGAGCAGTTCCTGCATCAGCCCGACGCCATAGGAGATATAACCAACACCTCCCAGTGACTGCTAATTAATGTGCATTTACTCGTAACATCTTGTGAGTAGGATTCCGGTTTTATGTGACCGGACCAGCTGCCTGCCACTGTTTTCATTTTGTTATTTTAAATATATGTTGTATTAAATTAACTCTTTATTTTTCAGCCTTGCTTGTATTTGTCAATTGTTTTGTATTTGTTTGTTTAGTGTTTGTGTTGTCTGTGTGTTTAACCAGCAGTTTGCACTATGATGTTTTTTTCTGCTTGTTTTTGATATACCACGTACCACCTTGCCGTGGATCTATCAATATCCTTGGAATTACAAGATTCGAAGCAATTCCTTGCACTTCATTCCAATTGGACTCTATACAGACTGTTTTTGGACTTTTTAGGCGCCGGTTTGTATTGTTTTATTTTTAGGATGCCATGGAAATTTTGGCTATGGGAGAAGCTCCATTTTAAACTCTGAGCTGCTCAATATGTAAAAGTATAGGTTAGAAATCAGCAATTAATATTTGGAAAACTGAACAGTTAGTATTTGTTCTGCCCAGGGACATTTGGCGGAACGCCCGGAAAGCTAGCTGGCTATACACCCAGAATTGAGTAGAAGGTTATGAAATTATTTTATTAAATTAAATAGAATAATACTGAGTAGGTAGGTCTTTATTTGTATAGCGCCAGAAGTGTGCTCAGTGCTTCACAAAGAGTACAGTACAGGGAAGTAGTGTAGAATCCTATACAAACATCATTTGTCTACTGTAAATTTAACTGAATATGTGCCGTATTTTATAACTTTTGACCACTTTCTCTTCAAAGGTGTCCAAATTTAACTGAATATGTGCCGTATTTTATAACTTTTGACCACTTTCTCTTCAAAGGTGTCCCACTTCGAATCTTCATCTATAACCTCTCATTTTAAGAATATATCTCTGAGCAATCCAAATTTGTATTGTTCCCAGCATGAGGTTTTAAACGCAAATCTCCTACATAAAGTCTCCCGGTCTTGCCATCGTTTTAATGTTATATGCTGTTCACATGTGGGTTATATGTGAACATAGAGGGGGTAGTTGATTAGTGGGCCCCAGAACTTGTCAAGGCAGCATTTGATTTATGGGGAAAGTGTGGCATTTGCAGACAATATAATGTATTTGCAGTAATCTACAGATAGACTTAGATAGGTTTTGTTTAAGCTTTAGTCCTGTCTATATGCGGATGCTAAGACAGTGGTAAAGAATTTGTTACAGAAATGTCTTCCTAGATAAACAGAGGAACATAAATTATCTCCCTATGAGACACGGGAAGACGTATGACTATCAGTAGTTCAAAAGGAACTAACTAAGGACCATGTTATTGGTAATGTAACAATTAGCTAGTATTGTATGCAACTAATATTTTTTTTAGTCTTTCCAAGCACAGGTCAAAGTTACAGGTCAAAGTTGAAAGTGCACCTTTCAACTCGAGCCTGGAGACTGGGTGATGGTTAAATCGTTTAAATGAAAACATGCATTGCAGCCAAGGTGGAAGGGCCCGAACCAAGTATTGCTTACAACAAATACAGCTGTCAAGGTTGCGAAGCTCACTTCTTGGGTCCATGTGACTCATTGTAAAGTGGTCTCCCCCATCAAGGACCCATTTACACAAGCCTTTAAGGAACCAAAAGACATTTACACAAGTTTTTAAAGAACGAATAGACACGTATACAAGTATTGTTTTTGAAGAATCAAAAGAATAAGAACTTTAAATCTTCATATATTCAATATAGCTGAATTATTGTATATTAACCTTATATTTTCTATGTTTTATATTTTAGATACTAACATATATAGTTTAGGATTCTGACCGAAAACTACCAAACAGATCAGTAGATCCTGGTTCGGGTATTATTAGGGATTATTATTGATTTATTTTTTGTCTGGTAACTAAAACGAAACAATTACGATATTTATGTGTGTTAGAATATCCAGATATCTCATAGCAGAAGAGAGACATATGTTGCTAGACTTAGCACATAGGGTAGCCCTCAGCATTAATATTACATTTTGTTATATCTGTGTACATATATTTTTAAGTGCCGCAGGAGGAGTGAGCTATATACTCATACCCATCAATATTAAAGAATATGCACTAGCCTCAAACGGGAGCGTATGTTCCCTTGTCAAAAACAGTGTTGTATGTTTATCCAAGATCAGAGTGGTAAGGTTGAACATGATCTAGAGAAGATAGGAGAAATACAGGAAAGACTGAGGAAAGGAGGAGATGGATAATGGGATCCTTTGTGGCTTGGCGGCTGGCTTGGATCACTGGGAGTGAAACTGATGAATGCCTTATTGTGTGTTGGTTGTACTTATCATATGTGTGTCACCTGCTGCAAAAGCCTGATCCACAAATGTGTTACCCCATCTACTGATCTGATGGCCCTGCTTTCAGGTGAAGAATATGCAGAAACCGACAGCAGTCCCCTGAAGGAAGAAGAAAACGGCGATCTAACTCTGGAGGATATTCTGGCCACAGAGCCAGTGGACATTGCTAGGGGAGGTAACGGTGAGGCCCACTCACTATTTTACAAGACTACGAAACTATTGAAGAATATCAAATGCTGGAGTGCGCCACAATGCAACCCTATGCGCCCCTGCAATAACATACCAGTAATTCTCAAAACAAGTGTTAAGAATAAAAAGTGTGGACTGTGAAAGTGTGATACAGGGGTGTGATTTTTGGTTGTTTTTTTCTAGTTTTTAGTTATTGTCCATGACGTATAAGTCACCTCATATAGGGGGCGTAGTTGTTTACCTTGGTGTATAAATACTCTCTGCAGATGTAACCTTGCTAGAGAGCTCCTGTTAGCTTCTCTCTCTGTGTGCACTTGTAAGTATGAATAAACTCACTCGTTATTTCTGAACCTGTGTTGAAATATTTTTCAGCTTTCACACAGCCTTGGACCAACTGGAGGGGAAATTAGGTAATATAACTCTGCATTAATGTATGTGTAAATAATAGCATTTTTCTTGCTGTCAAATTCCAATAGAGAGAGGTTTCAAGTACCTGGTTTATGCTGCTGGAAAGTTGCATCCTCTTTTCCAGCGTCTGTTTTTTGTTCCTGTAACATTAACAAGAGTTTGCCTAAATAGTTTTCTCGCTCTTCTGGCTATGATAAGAATCATAGCCATGCTTTTTTTGTTTATATTTACTTGTTGCAGTTTCCAAAAATAGAAACAAAAAGGACAGTAAAGATGAACATTTTCATGCTTAATATATGAATGAAAAGGCAAGTGTTACGCATATAGTTATTCAGATTACACAAAGCGTATGGCTCACCCCTTTGCAACACTCATGCTCATTCACAACCACAATAAATAAATACATAGATTAAGAAAATAGAACATTTAACACTGTAAACCATGCCTGCATAAATTAATTTCAATGCCTATCATAAGAACACTACAAAACTGCTAGTCACTGCCACTCATGGGTCAATTCAAATGCCCCCAATGTTTGAGACATTTATACTTGCCACTAAACCAATATCCCATATAGATTAGCCAATGGATAGATCAGAGTTATGGTTACTACATAAATAATGCTTCTACTGTTATCTGTACCGGAAATGGGAACCAACCGAGTTATGATCTGGACAGACTTCAAAATGGACTCTCTAAGATCAACGTTTTCGGTTTTATTATAAGACCTCTCAAAAGAAAGGTCTAAAATAAGGCCAAAACGAGGATCTTCGGAATCATTTTTTTTCCTTCTCAATATTGAGTTCCTGATGTTTATCTCCATGTTTTTGTATATTCTTACTAGTGCACCTAGCCAAGTTTGCGTGGTGAGACATACACTTTTTTCATTTTTTAAGTCATACCCTTGAAAGGAATATATATTTCAATTATTTACAAAACCAATTTAGACTCAAAAGACATACTGGGAAATGAGTAAGATGTCATGTCTGAGTTGAATGAGCAGCTCAACAGTTACAGTGGTACTATAACAGCCTCTGAAGTGGTTGAACCAGGTTGTTCCTGTGCCTAAGGGTCTACAATTAGATTGTACATGACACAAAGACAGACACCGTGTTAGCCGAGCTTTAATAATCAAAAATGAATAGACGATACCGAGATATAGATATATATATATATATATATATATATATATATATATATATATATATATATATATATATATATAGATATCTCTCTCTCCCTATATATCTATCTATCTATATATATATATATATATATATGTATATATATATATACAGTTAGGTCCGGAAATAATTGGACACTGACAATTTTCATAATTTTGGCTCTGTACGCCACCACAATGGATTTGAAATGAAACAACCGAGATGCAATACAAGACTTTCAGCTTTAATTCAAGGGGTTGAACAAAAATATTTTATGAAACGTTTAGGAATTGCAACCATTTCATACACAGTCCCCTTATTTCAGGGGCTCAAATGTAATTGGACAAATTAACACAATCATAAATAAAATGTTCATTTTTAATACTTTGTCGAGAATCCTTTGCAGGCAATGACTGCTTGAAGTCTGGAACGCATGGACATCATCAAACGCTGGGTTTCCTCCTTTGTGATGCTTTGCCAGGCCTTTACTGCAGTTGTCTTCAGTTGTTTGTTCGTGGGTCTTTCTGCCTTAAGTTTTGTCTTCAGCAAGGGAAATGCATGCTCGATCGGGTTGAGATCAGGTGATTGACTCGGCCATTGCAGAATATTTCACTTCTATGCCTTAAAAAAATCCTGGGTTGCTTTCGCAGTATGTTTTGGGTCATTGTCCATCTGTAAAGTGAAGCGCTAAATTTGGCTGAATCTGAGCAGACAATATATCCCTATACACTTCAGAATTCATCGGGCTGCTTGTCACATCATCAATAAACACTAGTGACCCAGTGCCATTGTAAGCCATGCATGCCCATGCCATCACACTGCCTCCACCGTGTTTTACAGATATGGTATGCTTCGGATCATGAGCCGTTCCAAGCCTTCTCCATACTTTTTTCTTCCCATCATTCGGGTACAGGTTGATCTTAGTTTCATCTGTCCAAAGAATGCTGTTCCAGAACCGAGCTGGCTTTTTTAGATATTGTTTGGCTAAGTCTAATGTGGCCTTTCTATTCTTTAGGCTTATGAATGGTTTGCACCATGTGGTGAACCCTCTGTATTTGCTCTGATGAAGTCTTCTCTTTATGGTAGACTTGGATAATGATATGCCTACCTCCTGGAGAGTGTTCTTCACTTGGCTGGATGTTGTGAAGGGGTTTTTCTTTACCATGGAAAGGATCCTACGATCATCCACCACTGTTGTCTTCCATGGACGTCCAGGCCTTTTGTGTTGGAGAGCTCACCAGTGCGTTCTTTTTTTCTCAGAATATACCAAACTGTTGATTTGGCCACTCCTAATGTTCCTGCTATCTCTCTGATGGATTTTCTTTTTTTTTTGCAGCCTAAGGATGCCCTGTTTCACTTGCATTGAGAGCTCCTTTGACCGCATGTTGTGGGTTCACAGCAACAGCTTTCAAATTCGAATGTCACACCTGGAATCAACTCCAGACCTTTTACCTGCTTAATTGATGATGAAATAACGAAGGAATAGCCCACACCTGTCCATGAAACAGCTTTTGAGTCAATTGTCCAATTACTTATGGTCCCTTGAAAAAAGAGGGGGCTACATATTAAAGAGATGTAATTCCTAAACCCTTCCTCCAATTTGGATGTGAACACCCACAAATTAAAGCTGATAGACTGCACTTTTAGCCCATATTCATTATTTAACTGAAACTTGAATTTATTTTGGTACACAGCCGAAATAACACAACTTGTATCAGTGTCCAATTATTTCCAGACCTAACTGTATATCTATCTATATCTAAAAAAATATAAACCAAATTAATTCCAACAAAGAAATCACGTGGATTCCCAACTCAGGTCATTTAGATCTTCATATAACCATTTCATTAGTAACATTTTTTGACAGGACAAAATGAGAAACCTTAACATAACTTTTTCATCAGATTATATGTACAGTGTGTTTGCACTACTACTGTAATGTAAATTAACAGATGCCAAACGGTTCTGTCACTAGTCACTTTTGTCTGCATCTCCTAAAAAGGTCCATCAGGCCCATCTATGATATGATGACTTATGAAGCACACTTTAAGCATCTTTCCCGCACATGCTATGTGTTAAATCTATAGTGGTGTATACAGTACATTAGCTGCTCTAATGACATCAATTACAACATGTCTATGTCTTAAGACTTTATGCATGGAAAGGATCAGGAAATTTTTTAGACTGGTTTAATCTACCTACCTCTTCACATTTTGTAACAGGCGTTTCAATTAATGCTCCTTCTAAAGTTGGAGGAAGCCCATCTAATGCAAAAAAAAAATACATCAAATATCTGTATACAATAAGAGAATGAAGGAACTGTATTTGAAAATATGCCTCACACTGAAATCACAGGTTGTAAATCCCACCTCGTGTGACAAAGGGGGGACATGATGCACAAGGTATTATTAGTTGGTGAGAATAACAAAATTAAAACATGTTCTACCTTCCTTGAACTCTAGAACGGAGGCTCCTTTTGAAACATTTAAAAACCATGTAGCATAGGTAATGGATTTCCCTGCTTTTTACAGATCTCCTGTATATGAAAAAGCTATGCAGTAGTAATCAACCCGTCTAACTCATCTATCTAAACGGCTATTTAGCACATTCCTAGAAGTTGGAATTAAGGCATTGTGCTAAATAGCCATTTAGATAGATGAGTTAGATGAGTCGATTACTACTGCATAACTTTTTTCTAATACACAGTATTCTTCCTGGTATTGTCCAGGTAAATAAGAATTTCAATCAGATTTAGAACCATGCAGCTGATTATGACAGATCAATTATGATCATTCTTCCTAGTATTGTACAGTTTATTAAGAATTTTAATCAGTGTTAGGACCTGTGAATTATGGTCATGCCTTGGAGGGGCTCATAGGCTTACAATGCTTTGGCCAAAGTGTTAAACTAAATCACCCTTTTATTCAAGATATATATAGGTATTTCACTGTGTATTTTTGCCATTGGATGTAGCACTGGGCTCTGTTTGTGTTTGTTTGTAGTATTTAGATAGATGAGTTAGATGAGTTGATTACTACTGCATAGCTTTTTCGTATACTGGAGATCTGAAAAAAGCAGGGAAATCCATAACCTAAGCTCAACCAGGGTTATTTGGACATTAGTTTAACTTTACTTTAAAATCAGCCAGGGTTTATCAAGTTTCAGGATATAAAACTATAGAGAAAAATAATTGACAACAAATCAAGTAAACGTTATTCTGAGACAATGATAAAAACCTTGTTGCAGTAATTTGAAAGCACCATGGGGCAGATTCATACAAATTCAAAGCGCTTAATCACAACTGAGTAAGCGTTAACAGCCATCACCTTAAATGGCAGTTATTGCAGGATCGGGTGCGATATATCCCACATCGGAGCTTGATGAATCCCTGGCCCATGAATTGTTTTAAAAGATCATTTATATGAAACAAAAACAGAAATGGTTAAAATGCTAACCAGTTTTAAAACTCGAGTTTAGGCAAAGACACAGGTGGATTTAGACTTAAATGTTATTTCAGCAAAAGGAATCCTCTGAACCGACTCAATTAAATAAACATCTTACCGACAGGATAACAACCCGAGCAAAAAAACATGCCAGAAATATTCAGGAGATATCAGTAGGAAATGAAGAGAAGAACACGTAGAGACATATTACAATATACAGTAATAATGCTGCTTGCCTGGAGTGTTCTCTTTGGAGATGGAAATTACAGTTAAAGATTCCACAGAGTTCTGCTCCCTCTCATTTCCACATTCTTTGCCACCATCTTCCTAAACCATAAAAACACAAATAAACGTGATTGACACCTTGACGTCATATCTGATATTTTATAGTCATACAATACTGTACAATAAACTTGCCAATTGAAAGTAGTTTAATTAAAGGCGCTGAAAGTGAGAGGTTAAATTCACCATTAAGGTTGGGTATGCAGAAGTATTGCATTTTCCCCTTTTATAAACATGGGCAGGTGATCTTAAACCGCGTTCTCACTGTTAAAAATCACCATACCGTTAGAGGCACCCGATGTGTACCATAAAGCAATATCGTTTTACACCAAGTTATATGACGAACACATGAACAGAAAACAAAAAAAAAAAAACTTCAGCATGACAAATTGTGTACCAGAGCATTCCTCAATACCTAAAAAATATTAAGAAATATTTATTCTGGCATCATGAGAGGAGACAGAACCTGCACCATTGCATTACTGAAAAGGTTCATACTACACTCCGCTTGCATTTGTAAAATGAGCTGTACAGTGCGAGTTCCTTGAGGAAATACACCAAGATCCTTTATGCAAGGAGCTGTCCCAGGTTAGTCTATATATACATTTCCCTTGTATGTTAATCACACTTCATTTAAAACTCTGCATAGAATGTTTTATGTTTGCTATGTGGCAGCTCCTTATCTGGGAAAGAAACTTGTTAATAATTTGGTCATTTTTCTTCTTGCTTTACAAAAGCTATCCAGATGGCGTTTTGGTTGTTGATCGTTTTCATTTTGGGAGTAATAAAAAAATAAAAAACAAGCCAAATGTGTGGATTTCACATTTCCATGAACAAACATGCTGGCCTGTTTCTGACTGTCTTCCAAAAGAATGCATTGAATTTTTAATAATGTTTCCTTTCAAAGGTGTACCAGATTTTCCTTATTGTATATGCATATATTTCAAAAATTCTCTCACGTCCAAGAAGTTATATAGAACAACATGACAAAGCAGTTAATGTCACGGCTTCTACTGGTATTTGCAGACATTAATAAGTTGTGATGACCATGCTCGTTTAAGCATAAAATTCAGGTGTTAAAGACATACCTTTTTATCCTGCAACACATCCTTTTCTAAAAGAGCAGCATTAACATCATCTGTTTTAGGCAAAAGAATTCCACATTAACAATATTCTTCACTTCTACACTTACACTGTAATTGATTTATCAACACTATGTGACATTGTAAACCAAAAGGATTACATATGATTTATATCCTTGATAGAAGTCTATGCAAAAAAAATATTAAAACATAGCCCTGTTTTAGAAACAAAAGCTGCAAATATTTTTTCCTCTTTCAAACCATATTCTGATAAAAGAGATCCTGAAGTCTTCAATGCTCACTGTAAGATAAGTTAAATTCTTTTTTTAATTATTCGTTTATTTAATAAAAAAGCGTAGCCTCCGGATGACTTATGGGATCAGCTAAAGAAGAACACACCAGTCTGTTGAGAAAAGCCCAATGTGCTCTGAGTGCCGGTCACTGGCAGTCATGCTTCCCAGGCCTGGTCAACGCTAGCTTCAGAGATACTTTTCTCTGTATTATAAGTCTCTGTTGTGATAAAGGGGACTTGTTTTTTACAAGTAAAAAAACAAAAAATGTTTAATCTTATCCAGAAATGTAAATTGGAAGGGGTGGTTAAGAGTTTAATATGCAATATATTTTCCAATAAGGAAAACTCTTTGATATTACATTGAGGTACTTTGCATGAGATTGCCTGAGCTTTACCTTTTCGACTAGTATAATGTTAAATGTTCTCATCTTGCATAGGATAGATTTCGATATATATATATATATATAAATATCTATATATATATATATTCGATATATCTATACATTTTAAGTTATGGTGGGTGAAAAAGGCAACAAGAAACCTCCACCGTATTGCATATAGAAAAGAAAAAGATCACTTGTGAGCACATTCACATGTCTAAGGCAGGTCTGCAACCCTGCCTTTCACCATTATCCCCAGCATACAGTGCTTCCACCTTAGCAAGGGATTCTGGGAAATGACATGCAAATGAGCACACGTGTCACCTTTTATCTGGAAAAAAATATATAGATAGATATAGATATATATATATTTTTTTTAATTAAACAGTCCATTAAACTTTTCATTTTTGGATCTTGTTCCCATCTGTAGCAAGTTAAGCGATTATCTTTTTCCACCAGGAGTCATTGGAAAGTATGACTTGCCAGTTTTGCAGACAGTCAAAGGGATAAGCAAACAAGGCACAGGCCTGAGGCACCTAACTGGTATGCTACTGCCATAAACTACTGTATTTGATGTATTTTGAAAACAAGTATTGTGTAGAAACAGCCTAGCTTAGATATTAAAGCACCACCGAAAAATACGGACTTTTCCGCCAAACACGAATTCATAAAAAAGTATTCTGAAACTTATGAATATAGGACATTTTCTCTCATGCATGATTTATAAAGCAGTTCTGCTGAATTGGTGCATGCATCCAGCAGATGTTTTGGTCTTCAAGAAAACTAGGATCCATTACAAATGAAAGTACTTCTTTTGACAAGCACAAAAGTAATTAAAAGACGCATACTGTAAGTATGTAAAATAAATTATTAGGTTTGATTTCCTCTGCCTGCTTCCTTTTGTGCAAAGTCACTGAGTTCAGCAAGTTCTTGTAGTGAGAGCTGTACCCCTCCCTACCTCCCTTTGCCTTTATTACTTCTCTAACAAGGGCAGGGTGGGATAAGGATACAGAAAACACAAACACCTCCCCCATTCGCAGGTGCATAAGAAATTCAACTGGTCAACTGTGAGTTTGCACCTTTAGTAGGTGTTGGGTATAAGTTATAATATATAATATAAAAGTCCAATGAATAAAAAGAAATGGCAGAAAACATAATATTCATATCATTGCTGTGTAGGTCCTATGTTTTTTTTTTTATTGTTTGTTTGTTGTCAGCATTGCTGAAAGTATTTATTGTGAACACTATTCCAATGATTTAGCCAATTGCTGCGTCTACTCATTCGGCTCAAATGTATAGCCTAACCTTTTGGGAGTACTTCTGCAGAACCAATCTCAGATAACACTTCATTAGGATTTTCGTCAACTTCAGGTCTTTTAGGCTTAAAGGCAAAATAAATGAAATAAAATTTTTTCATTAGTACAACAGTATGTTTTAAAGAAACATATATTGGCTTTATCGGACTAAAGAGAATACGCAGTCAAACTTTTCACAATATAATGGTACTTCGATAACTGCAAGTAATTTCTTTAACTACATGCCCTTCAACTAAACCAGTTATACTCCAACCTCTTCAAGGAGCAACTCTATATCAGGCTTTAGGAATGACCAAGGTACATTCACACAGGTAATGCACCTCATTTGCAAATGATCGTTGGTTGTAGCCTCAGAAATCTGGCTTGGTTCAGGGCCGGCTCGAGGTTAGGGAGCCAGTGTTCTAAACCAGCGGTGCGCAAACTGTGGGGCGCAAACTGTGGGGCGCGACCCCCAGGGGGGGCGCGACACTGCCGACGGGGGGCGCGGGTTTACAGAGGCCCCGCGCGCTTCCCGAAGGCACTTAAATTAAGTGCCGGGGGAGCTGCAGGGCCTCTGTAAACCTAACTTACCGTGGCTCCGGCGGCTTCCTCCCTGCGGCGCCATGGCAACGCGGCGTCAAAATGACGCTGCGAGGTCATGTGACGTCACGTTGCTATGGCAACGTGACGTCATTACGCCGGAGCGCGGGTAAGTTGGGGTTGGGGGGGCGCGGGAGCGAGGGGACAGCCGTCAGGGGGGCGCAGGGAAAAAAGTTTGCGCCCCCCTGTTCTAAACAACTAACCTTTCACACAGGACAGGTTTGCAAGGTGTAACTTATGCTGATTTGATGTGATCATTTTAGACAGTATGCAGATATTCCGCCGCTCAAATAAAAATAGTAAGTGCACAGAAAACTCATTCTGCAATTCATGAATGCTCTAGTATGCCATAGTTTAAAGATGGGGATTCAAGACAACATTTATGATTGAGGTAACACTTGGACACTGTCTCCTTTCAAGCCCTAAAATTACAGCTTTCAGCTGTTTTGAACTGCAATAAGTGAACAACTAATCTCAAAATAAGGAAAAGAGGAAAACGCATTGTAAAGATCAATACAAAATAAAATAGAAATTTTAAAACGTCAAATTATTGGATTCAAAATGTAATCTGTTCATATTTTACCCATACCTTAATTTCTTCTGTTTTCTGAGTGCTAAATTCCTCCAATCTGTCTTTAACTGTAGATGTGGTATCAGCCGTGCCTAAATAAACATACAAAGCGAATGCCTCCATAAGTGCCAAACAAGTGTTTTTACGACATTTACCCAATTATTTTTGCGATAAGTTTGTAAACTGTTGTATATGCAGGTAAATTAACTCAGAAATGTTTTCCTTTAGTTGCACTACCATTATTAGTAGGCAAATGGTGAGTAAGATGGTTCGTCCTTTCTTCCATGTAGTAATAAAGCTGGCAGAAGGAGTTGTAGTACTGGTCCAATAAAAATGTATTACAAGCTTTCGAACCAGACGCGAAACCTTGTAACATAACTACTTTTTGGTTCAATAAAAGGTATCTTACCACCTACTCCCTCTCCCGTCTTTATTACTACCATCATTAGTGAAAGAGATAGGGGTGAAGAACTGTACATATCAGATAAGAGCATTATATAGGACACTGCTAAAAGGAGCCAATCCCTCTGGCAGCAAAAAGATGAAGGGTGATCAAATGTTTCTAAACAAGCCAATTATATAGATCATTTACACTGAGTGCCGGAAGGGACCCAGCACCTGAGTGCCAAGGCACCTCCCTCACTAGCCTATGGCTGCTTCTCCAAACTTGTCACGATAGCTCAGTCACGGATGACAGAACAGGAGTTCTCCTTCCGTCCCACACTACTATGTATCTGACTCCATGGCATAACAGCTACATCTAAAGGGTACCCAATGGGTTCAACTAGCAAAACCTTTATTTGTATATTTATAGGGATTTTGGCATGGACTACATTAGTAGAAGTTCATAAAATGGAGTTAATCCAAAATCAATTACATTGAATAGGATAAATGATTACATATATTTTCTGTATGTATTGTCAGAACTGAATGCACAGAAAATAAATAAATTATAATGACAACACTTGGTTTTGTATTAACAGAAATTCCTAAAATGTCTCTTAATGGATAAATCCAAATGCAATGAAGGTTTGACATTTTCCATAGCTTCCTTGGAATCCAGATAACATACTATTAAAAAATATTTTTAATAGCAACATTTAAGGCTTAATTCTAAACCATAGATTCAAAAGTGCTAATAAAAAAAGTCTAACCTGTAACAGGTACTGTATTTCCATCTTCAGGAAGATCACTTTGGATGTGATCAACGTCTTCAGTTCCGTGATTAGTGCCAATGCTAGCATGTAGATTATGGGAGTTAGAGTTAACCTGACCAGTCTGCTCATTAGAAGGTATGGCAGCAGGAGATTCTATATCGGTTGATAAACTTTCTAATCCAGACACTGAATGAGAATCTTCTTCATGCTTGAGGGACGCGTATATTGTGTAAATCCGAAATGTGTGGTCTACCCCCATTTGGTTGGCTTCTCCATTGTCTTTTGAAAGAGCACTGTCAATATTTTTTCCATCTTGACCGTCCGCTTCAGTTTTCTTACTGTCTAAATTCTCTGCTGAATAAGAAACAATGTTCATTGTGCTGGACTCACTGATGGAAATACACATACTTTCTTCATTACTCGCGGGTATTCTTGCAATTTCATCCTGTTCAAGACCTACAGTTATTTCATCATCTGACAATGTTTTTATTGGCTCACTCTCACACCTCTCTTCATATGTTTTTGCAATAGTCTCAGGAACAGAAACATCAATCTCCATATCTGAAGAACTTGTATTTTGTTCTGCTCTCTCTGAAACAAGAACTGTACTTTCAGAAATGTTTACTGTGCCGAGGACACTACATTTCTTAGAAAATGCATTAGATATTACTGTAGTGCTTTCTTCAGAGGATTCTGTGCATTTACTTCTAATGTTATTCTGCAACGTTTCATTTGTGTGGCTCATAACACTTTCAGTTCCCTCGTCGGTAGCTTTAACTGTTTGGACAACATGTTCTCTTTTTCCTGCTTCAGTGGAAATGCCAATATTCTCTCCAATAGTGTGTATTACAACACTATCAGAATGTTCCTCCATGCCTATGGAGAATGAAGAATCCTCACTTCCTGTTCCAGTGCTAGTGACAAATCCCTCACCCTCTTCTTCATCTTCTTTTGCCCCAGTACTTGTGATGGCACTTTCGTCATCTTCTATGATGGTATTACAGTCCCTTGTATCTGCTCTGCTTATAAAATTACCACTTCCTTCAGTTTCTGTGCCAGAACATGTACCTTCTCTTATGCCTCCACTTATTTTTTCCCCATAATTTTCTTCTGTTATACCTGTGCTGGTCACAGCACCTTCACCTTCTTCCAATACTACTTTATTTATTGGCCTTTCAGCTTCCTGATCTTCACCTATACTTGGCATAGTTTCATAATGTGTATTTTCTTTGAAAACACCACTTTCAGAATTTTCAGTAACTCTGTTGTCTACATTAGCCACAGTCACCCGATTTTCATTTATGCCCAATGAGCTAGTGTGAGAAACAGCCACTTCCTCCACAGGACAGCCAGCAAGTGTATTGCTGACATCAACAATTCCTTCTCTGTTTA
Source organism: Ascaphus truei (assembly GCF_040206685.1). Lineage (NCBI taxonomy): Eukaryota > Metazoa > Chordata > Amphibia > Anura > Ascaphidae > Ascaphus > Ascaphus truei. The sequence continues at coordinate 497,786,600 of NC_134483.1, read as the reverse complement.
CATAGGTCACATGACCAAATACCTCAGCATTATGACTGGTCATAGATGACTCACTCACTTCTGTGCCTGCACTGGTCACAGCACCATCAATTTCTCCCTCACCAACTCTACTAATGTTCTGTCTGGATCCATTACTGCAAACCTTTTGTTCTTCGGAGCTGGCGCTACTCACAGTGTCCTCTTTTTCATCTGTCCTTTCACAAATCAGAATATTATTTACACTATCATCAGAATGCATCACAGGCCCAGCCTCATCATTAGTCCTTGTGCCAATGAAAGTAGCTGCAGCTTCTTCTACAGTACCAGAAATGGCAGCATCACTTACAGAGGCTGCAAAACTGGACTCAACTGCTGCCTCTACAATAATATACCTACTTTCATTACCTTCAGAATCGCCTATATCATTTGTTCTCCCTCTGACAACTGTTTCATTTTCTCTCTCTGTGCTGGATGAGGTTGTGGCGTCTTCAACAATTTGGCTGCCTATGGAATTTCCGGTGCTCATTTCTTGTGATCTCGTACCAGCAAACAAACCTGAAGAACTTGCAGCTTCCTCATTTTTATCTGGACATGCAGTCTGTGACACTTTCTCCCTCCCTAGGCTACTGCCCATCAAATAATCTGAGGATGTTGCATTGTCTCCATTAACTGGCGAGGATTGCATTGCACTGCTTGAAGATGTTGAAGAAGCAGCTGTAGCTTCACTATTCCTTTCAAAGCAAACAGTAAAACTTTCATCCATCTGTTCTCCTGAACTTCTTTGCATAACATTACTTGAGGAGGTAGTCGCATAAGCAGTATTATTGGAAAGCACATTACAAGTTTGATTATTTTTCGGACCGCTGTCCATCATACCACTGGATGAAGCTGCATTTTCATTTCCCTTGTCTGGGCAAACTATGGTGTTCCCCTTGTCTGTTGTGCTGCTGTCCATTATGGTGCTTGAAGATGCAGTCATTTCAAAGCCCTTTTCAGGAAATGCAGTAAAGTTTCCATCCTTCTGTTCTTTAGTGATGCTGTTCAAAGTGCTTGAGGATGTTGCAGCATTTACTCTATTTTCTACATTCATAATAAACCTCATGTCCATATCCTCTTCTGTACTGCTGTCCATTGCCACACTTGAAGAGGTAGTAGCATGGGTACTGTGGTTTAAATTGTTTATGTTGATATCCACTGCATCTCTATCCATGGAATTGCTAGAAGAGGTTGCTGCATTATCATTACTGTTTCCTGGACATATACGGAAAGCACCATCCACCCGTTCAGTACTGCTGTTCATCGAAATGCTTGAAGATGCTGTAGCGTCTACATTTTCTGAGCCATATATAACTTTAACTAATGAATGTTCTGTACTGCTATCCATATAAATGCTTGAAGAAGAAGCAGCTTCATCACCATTCTGGCTAGGCACAACAGGACCAACACTGTTATCTTTTATATGGATTATCAATGCACTACTTGACGAGGCAGTGTTATTATCCTTGTCCTTTGCTTGATCCAAATCCTTTTCCTCACCAAGACTTTGGTCCCTACCACTGCTTGAGCAGCTTGCAGCACTGCCACAGTCCACCCCACCGCTAATAGAAACAGACACCTCTGTGCTACTGTCCATAACAATGTCAGATGAGTTTACTGGATATTCTTTAAGAGTACCTGAGGATATAAAACCCATACATCTCTTATTTATGACACTATTTTGCTGTGTACTTGATGTGGCTCTTGCATTTTTGCTGTCCTCTACACTTATGAAATCTCGGTTTTCATGTTCATTTAAGGTACTGGAAGAACTAGCTGCATTTTCATTTTCTCTTTCTACAGACTTTTTCAGCCACGTGCCAGAATCATCTTCCATACTGCTATCCATTACATTGCTAGATGAAGCGGCTGTATTTTCATTGTCCATTTCTGAGGAAGCCAAAGAACCTTCAAGATTCAATTCTTTTCTACTATCAATCACACTACTTGAAGAGGTTGCTGCATGTGTAATTATATTTTCTGAAACTCTAAGAGCACCAGTGTTTTCTTCTGCATTGTATGAAGAGGTTGCTGCATTCTCCTGGTCATTTTCTGAAGATGCCCTGTGAGTATCATTATTTTCATCTGTTCTTAAGGCAATTACAGCGCTTGATGAAGTAGCTGCTTTCAGTGTAATGTTACCCACAGCATCCTCATCTTCTGGCACAGTATCTGTTGTAGTTTGAGAAGAAGTTGCTGTATTTTCTCTGCTTTTTTCTGAGGAAAGTGATGTGTCTAAAAAACAGTTTTCAAAGCAGTTTTTCCTGTAGGAGCTGGATGAAGTGGTTGCATCCTCTGTGCTGTTGTCTGATAACATTGTGACCTCTGCATCTTCTTCAGCAAAGTTACCAATATCAGAAGCAGAAGTAGTGGCTGTGTATTCCCTGCCATTATCAAAGTTTACCATGACATTTTCATTGTCTTTATCGACACTGCTACTCAGACAGTTTGAGGATGTTGCCACATTCTCACTTGAACCTTTAGAGCAAATAATTGTTGCACGAACTCGTTCTTTTTCAGTTTTCTCCATTACAGAGCTTGATGAGGTTGCAGAATCCTCACAATCAAGGTTTGTGTTTCTACCCATAACCGTACTTGAAGATGAGGCGTGTTCACACAATTCTGAATGCACAAAGGCAATCCTATCATTCCCTGCCACATTGGTTTCCATAATACTGCTTTCAACATTGTTTTCTGTGCACGTGACAGTAATTAACCTTTCACATTTTCTTTCAACATCAAAACTTGAAATATTTTCATTTGCAACATTTTTACTATTGCTTTCCATCGCATCTGCAGCCCTATCCACCACAGAATCCTCTTCTACATCATTCCCAGTAACCAGATTATCCAATTCAGAATTATCCAGCAGTACAACCTTCTTTGAACCTTTGAATTCTTTTGTGGCAGTACGTTCATCAACATTGGAAAGATCCATCATGTGTTCTCCAGATTCTTCAGCTGTGTCAGTTGTGGAAATCTCACCATCATTTGAACCAGTTATTTTGACGTCAGATGATATTTTAACAGGAAAGAAATTGGAACTGTCTTTAGCATGTGTTTCCAGAGGAGCATCTCTCTGTTCACTAGAAGGTTTTTCATCTCCACCATTCTGAAAGATATCTACATCAGTGCTATTATGATCTGCATTACTATTTGACGAGGTCACAGTCTTATGAAAAAGAGTGATTCGTGAATTAATCACATCTTCTTTTGAAACATCAACAGCATTAGTATTTCCAGAACATGATGCACTCATTGTATCATCTTCAAAATGTTCTGCTGCAGAATGTGTTGTCAAATGCATGTCTTTTGTCCTATTGTCTTCAGTTTTAACACTTGAACGTGAATCTAAAGCGGGTACAGTTGTACAACCATCCTTACGAACATTGTTAAGCCTCGATTCATTAGATATATGTTTTAGTGAATTATTTTTATTTGTGCTAGTATTTTCTGATTCAAAATAAGGATTTGAAGCTTGATAATTTGATGCAAGAAATGTTTCCGGAACGATCAGTTCAGCAATTTCATCTCCTGCCTCCTCCACTGACATTTTTACAGCTATTGTATAAGGTCGTTCTGAATTAGTTGTACCCAGCCCTTCCTTTTCTTCTGTTGAAACAGGACTTGTTGCAGTTTTTACTTGTTCTTCAGAAGCACTATTGATTACTTCATTATCAGTTTCTAATTTTGATGGTTTTTTAGTAATGACCGCTTTTGAACTTTCACCTTTATACTCTGAAACTTGTTTCTTATCTGACTTCCTGTATAAACTGCTCCTTCTTTCTTGTATCTTTTTCTCGTCTGAATATTTTGCTAATTTTTCTTCCAATTTACTGCCATCTTCCTTTCGTTTCAGGTCTTTATGGCTGTGCTTTAAGTTTGTACTTTTAGGCGTTTCCCCATATAATTTCTTATCCAATTTGGAGGAGAAACGTTCCCTATTGTCACTTCTAGATCTTTCTTTTTCCTTGTCTCCTAGATGTTTGGATTTATGACCACTTTCTTTTGTTAAATTAGTTGAAGCATGAGCAATTACAGACTCATTTCTTTCTTCACTATCTTTTTCCTCCGATTTAGATTTGCGTTTTTCAGTGTAACCCTCCCCCAGAGTTTTATCTTTGTCAGTCTTCTGTGGCTGCTCTTGTATTTCTTGATCACTCGATTTTAATGATTTGCTGTGGCTCTTAAATTTAGCCTTTGATGAAACCCTCTCTTCTGAGCAGCTCTTTATTCTTCTTCTGTCTTTATGCACACTGTCCCCCTGCTTTGAATTGTCTGAATTAGTTGAATCTGCTTCATTTTTATCTTCTGAATAGATTTTAGACTTTTTCTGGGATGACGTACTGTGTTGCCTTGAAGTACTTTGAGAATCTCTGTGCGTTCGAGAATCACTAAGTGATCGTTTATACTTGTGCTCAGGTCTTGATTTGTCAGTGGATTGATATCTATCTCTTTTACTACTTTCCTTGCGTGCATTTTCATCTGTTTTGAGAGTATGTTCACTTGCAGATGTTTTTTCATCTTTACTGTACGTGGAAGACTTTCCATCACTTTTGTGCTTACTTTTTCTATCAGACCTTTCTTCTGAAGAGGATTTGCTTTGACTATACTTCTGCAAGCTATCATCTTCTTTTATATTTTTCTTGGATCTTTGAGGTTCTAAATCGTCACTTGCTTTATGGACATTGTCTGTCTTGTATCTATGCTTGGAGGATGATCTATCTTCTGAGAGTGTTCGCTCACGCTCGGTTCTATGCGATTTGGCTTCCTTCTTAATTATGCTCTTCGCATTGTGCATTTCAAGATCACCCAGTTCTTTCCTTGTGTTTTTGTCAAGTTTAGTTCCGCTCTTCTGCTTTTGCTGCTCTTCAGAAAAAGAGTCAAGTCTTTCCACTTGCTTTCTTGTGTCCCGTATATCATTGTCTTGTTGCAATTTATCAATGAATAAGGGGGGTTTCTTCTTATGCTCCCTTTCTGATCTGATATCACTCTTACTTTCTTCTGCTGGTTCTGTACATTTTTTAGAAGGTTTATTATTATCACTTCTCACAACGCTATTCTTTGCTTCTTTTGTGGATAAAGAGGTTTTCTCGTGAAGCTGCAATAAAAGCAAACAAAGAACAGATTGTAAGAGTCTAAACATATTCCCCGCTCACAAAGTTAGTTTTCTTTTTTTAACATTCATGAACGTTTTACGGACAGGAAAAGAGAATTTGCAGCGCTGTGTCCTTATAATATCGTATAAGACTAGATTGATTCACGATATGACAAAATGCAGAGCATTGGTGTGGGCTATTTATTCTTGAATTGACTTTCTAGTTTTGTGCGAGTATTTGAAATGGTACGTACATTATACTATTCTGAAGCAGCAGCATTACATTGTTTTATTTCTTCCGACAAAGAAATTACCAGTACTAAGCCTTCTGATTTTTACAACAAGAAATAAAAAAAAACATAAATAGAACTCAATTTTGAATTAACAAAGTTAATCATATTGGCTTCAGATTAAGTAATTATGTACTGTATCATTTCAGTAAAGAAAGAAAAAATGTTTTCTTTTTCTACTGATCACTGTTTAACTAAGGAATCGGCTCATACAATCAGAACATAGATTAGCTAGAAGAATTCACATTAACAATTACAGTTTGTGCTGGGGGGGGGAGAAAAAAAAACCCCATTCCCAGCGGTTCCTTATTACAATGCAATAGGATTATATAAGAGAGCGCGAGATAGAGGGCGAAAGAGATATTTAAAAACAAATTGTTGCAAATCAAAAAACCACCTCATTTGTTTTCTGTGCATCTTTGGAGTCTTCTTCGATAAGGTCACATTTTATTTTTAAATTGTTCTGATCAGTCCTAAAAAGAAAAAACAACAGGCAAAGAATGAAACCCATAAAAGAAGCAACTTCAAAAACTGGTAAATATTCTTCACATGAATAAACTGGAAAGGTAAGCAAAACTATTTGCCAAACAGAAACCGATAGAAAATATTAGTATAATGCATGCAAGAGATCCAGTCTTCATGTCATATTACAAATGTGTTTCCAATGCAAAAAAACTGTAAACAAAGAACAAAAGGGAAAAGTAGAATCAAAATGATTTGCACCTATTAAAGAAGATAATAAACTATTTTAATTACAAGTCAGGCAAAAATATTTATGTATCATCTCTAAAAAACAAACATACAATGCATCTCAGTTGAAAATTAATGGTATAAATCACCCTGGACAGTATAAGAGTTTATTAAAATAGATCAATCTAAACATGTGTAAAAAAGAAAGTACAATAATGTGTACCTAAAACTACCCTACCCAAGAATAATTTTAAAATGATATATACTCAACATAAAACACAGCAAAATACCTTGAATCTCTCTTTTTTTGCTTGCTCATTGCTACCTTCTTTTCTAAAAACTTCTGTTCTTTCAGCACCTCCTTTATGCTGCTAGACTTTGCTTTCATATCTATAGAAGACTGGTACTCAGCGCTTGTTTTCCCTAGAAAACAACAAAGAACAAAACCCTGAGTATTCAATACACTACAATTAAGAGATCATTTAAGTGAGAAATAGAAAGCACATCATGTTAACAAAAAATCTTCTATACGTGATTTTAGAATGTTTCAACATTTATTGTTGGCAATTTGGTCAATTACTACACTTTAGTTGTAGGTAAACAAAACAAGAGTATATATAGATATCAAGACATATGGCATGAAAGATTAGCAAAGAGAAGCAGGATTTACTATATTTTCTAACATTGTATGGCACCTGAGGGGGGTTTATTCACCGAAGCATGTCATTAGACAGACAATCACCCTTTTTGATGAAGCACAAAAAAGTACAGTCCTCCATACTTTAAGTCTCCATTTCACTCATCAAAAGGGTCTTATTTTATTGTGTAGGATTAGAATTTGCAGTTAAGAATCTTATTCACCTATAGTGGTACAGCACTTGATAAACCCTGTATGGTTAATGGGTTTGTCAATGTATTATAACGTTCTCATATAGCAAGGTGACTTAAAAACATGCAGGCGCTTCATCGTAAACCTGACATCAATAATGGGGAAGATACTTGAAGGTTTATTAATATATATTTAGGAATACATTTTGGACAACAAAAGTATTATTGATACAGTAGGAAGCATGGATTTATGACAGGGGTCATGCCAAACTAACCACCGTAGTGTATTTGTGGTCATATGTAGATTTTGCAAAAGCTATTGATATCGTGCCACACAAGAAGTTAGTGTACAAAAGGAAAGGGGTCAGAATAAATATTTGTACCTCAAATTGAAAACTGGTTGAAGGATAGACTACAGAGTTGAATTGAATCTTTTCAGGTTGGGATAAAGTTGCAAGCAGAATGCCTCAAGTTTCAGTATTGGGACCACTGCTTTTATTTTTTTTAATTTATTTTTTTTAAGGAGTTTTGCTTTTAAGTAGGCTTGAAGAGCAGAGTCTCCAACTTTGTTGACAACAGTAAAATCAGGCCAGGATGTAATTTTTCTACATAAGGACTTTAATAATTGAACAGCTTGGGCTGGTAAAATGGCAGATCAGATTTAATACAGATAAAAAAGGAAGGTTATGCATTTAGGAAGCACGAATAAGCATGCTATCTACAAACTAAATGATTTAGGAAAGTTTGTAGACAACAGGCTTAGCAATAGTGGTCAATGTCAGGCAGCAGCTGTACAGGATAATAGGATATCATGGATAAAACGGGGTCTAGATGAAGACAGTATAATATTGCCACTGTATAAATCCTAGTAAGACTACACTTTGAATATGGAGTACAATTTTGGGCACCGCTCCTTGATATAGACTGATATGGAACTGAAAAAAGTGCAAAGAGTAGCTACCAAATTAATAAAGGGGATAGAAAGTCTCATTTATAATTGAACGGTTGGCCAAATTAGAATTGTTTACATTAGAAAAGGGTTCTTTAAAGTAACGGCAGTCAAAATGTGGTATCAGTACCCATGAAGACTGATGTCAGATATAATAGATATCTTTAAGAAATGGTTATGCATCGTTTTAGAAAGGTTTAACAGGAGTATATCCAATAAGTTAAACATAGAAAAGATATTGAACCAGGGAAAATGCGATTTATTTTACTGGAGTTGGGAAGGAATGTATTTTTCCCCTTAGGAGACATCATTGGTAAATGTGTCATTTGGGGTTTTTGTTTGCTTTCCCCTGAATCAAATTACTTGCAACTATAGTATGAGTATTTTAGCAAATTCAAGTAAACGTAGGATGAACATGTCTTTTTTCAACCCTACAATATACTGTATGGTATGATATGCAACGATGTAAATTAAGGATAATTATATTTACAAAACTTGAGACACTGAAATGTGGTGCAGTTCACAGCAAGCCAAGTTCCATACGAGTTCAGCAATTAGAAACAAGGTTTAATAGTGTTTAGGCTCTCCCACATCTTTTTTACGCATAATATTACTGCACGAGGTGAGGGCTTCTAATGGTTCTCTAGTAAGCTCAGGCTAACCCTTATTGCAAGCTGAGAATCGACCATGTGCACAATGACAGCTGGCAACAAATGTCACTGGAACTCTATCAATTAGAAAGAAGAAAAAAAAGTATAAAAAAATGCTTTATTCGAGACATTTAAATAAAAACAAAACAAAAAGTCCTCCCACGCGTTTCGCACCAAACAGCGCTGTTTCAAGGAGTGACAGAGTGGGAGGTCATCTTAAATACCCCCCTCCCTACAACATATGACTCATTCTTAAAATACAGCTGGAAAGAATCAATCTGATGAAATTAATCACTGTATTCAAATATAAAACGAATATGAATACAGCAGGGCCCCGCTTCTCGGCGCTTCGCTTTTCGGCGATCCGCCGATACGGCGGCACCGAGAAGGGGGTCGCCATCTTTGATCCTCAGTCGCGCATGTGCAGAACGGACAGTTGCGCCCGGCGCGCATGCGCAGACCGTTGTCTGCGCGCGCATACCGTAGTTTGCGCGCACAGACAATAGGCACGCATGCGCAGAACGGCGAAAATGGCGTTCTGTGCATGCACAGAACTGAAAATCGCCGGAGCCACTTTCCGCCGATTTTCACTTTTTAATTTAATTTAATCCTTGAAAAAGAACGCTGCGACGTTCGAAATGCATTGGATGGGTCTTTTGCCACATTAAAGTGCCCTTTTAATCATTTTTTTGTCCTGGGTTCTTCCTGCTCCGTTTGTGCTGGTGCGCTTTTTGGTCTCCCTTTTCCCTGTATTGCATTGAGTAGCTGCACAGCCTGCCTGCCTGCCCTACCAGGATGTGAGTACTTGTATATTTTTCAGGGGAACCTGCCAATGAGACTGATGGTGAGTGGGTTGCACCACACACCACCTGTCTTCAGGAGGATAGTACCCATTATATGACACAATAGGTACTATATCAATTGTTAGTACCCTGGTACAGTGGTCTGGCTTATTATCATTTTGAGATATACCTGCATTTGAGCGCTTCAGCTATTTTCCATATCACTATATGGCGGGCCCCTGGAACGGAACCCGCCGTATACCCGGGGCCCTGCTGTATATATAAAACACTCAAAATGAAATCACCGCAACTACTGGAGTCTAGCATATTGGTATATCCTATTGATGTTTGTAATATTTAACAAGACAAATAGACAGAGTATAGGGTATATAGAGATAAGAAAATAGCATTGTATGACATGAAGGACTATGCCATATTACAAAAAATAAACGAATATATATACATTAGTTTGTTATGGTGGGTAAAAAAAGTGACAAAAAACATTCCACCGTAAAGCATATAGTTGCTATATACAGGTAGTCCCCGGTTATCCAACGTAATCCGTCCTGGATTACAGGCTTGGATAGTGAAACCGTTGTAAAGTGAGTCCCATGTTAATCACTGGCGGTTAGCGTTGGACAACACATTCCAGCGTCGAAAAACGTCCCTCAGGGTTGCATTTTAAAGCGTTGGATATGCCATTCGTTGTAAAGTGAAAGGTTGGATAACGAGGACTACCTGTTGCCACGGTAACTTATGACAAGATGTAATATACACCAAATAACTGGGTTGAACTGAACTTATTAGATATAATAAAGTATATTTATTCCTTAGATAAATGAACACAGCAGTATAGTACAATTAACAGACAAGGTAACACTTACTTAGGGGTTGGAATGAAGAAGTAGTCACATAGCAATTCTCAAGCAATCAGGTAACAATCAAGATGTATCAAGAAGACAAAGACTGTAGGGTTGACAACAGTTTATATATCTTTGCAACCCTATTCTTACTATTGAGTGCAGACTATTGGAGAACAATTATCTGCACCCAATCGCAAACGTGGGAACATTATTAACCCATGCCCCCCAGCTAGATGGCACATGCGTACTGGGACCCTGAGGGTCTCATTTCTGTAGCCCCACACCCAAATCAGGGGCACCGGGCAGTCTGCCAGATGGGGTATCTGGCAGGATATTCTTTGTTTGTAGGTGTGAGTTATAGCACCTACAAACCACTCCAGCTTCACGCTTCTCCACCCTCATGTAAACGGTTAGAGTGGCTGAGTCTTTTGATCAGGACCTGGTTCTTAGACTTTGGGTCGCCCCCCTGACCATTTGCATTCCTTAGTGTGCAGGAATCTTCGCGGTCTTTTGTCCCCGCTTTGAAATACAGTATGGTTCTGAATATACAACCATATTAAAATATCCGGTTCGGTTTGGTCCAGCGGGTCAAAATGGCCCAGTTCTTAATGCCGGGACTCACCATAGTGGCAAAATTTCAGCCCGTTGCGACCTACAGAACCGGAGATACATAAATACAACATAAACTGTTTATTCTTTTAATACAAATTTCTCCGCTGTAGAATAAATCTCAGTTTATCACTTATTCCCCATTGAAAATAACAGGCTCCGCCACCATAGACTTTCAATGGTGAATCTCCGCCATTGGCGTCTATGGGAGTCTGCCGCCATAGACTTATAACGGGGCACCGCCGCCGTTGAAGCCTATGGGGCTTCTCCGCCATAGCCGGTCAATGGGAGACGGCCGACATTGAAGTCTATGGGAAAAATTCACGAACCTTTATGGTGGTCCATACTACGTCAGGTTGGTCGGAGAGGGTCGGGAATGGTTCAGCGGTCACGCTGTAACAGTGACTGCAGGTACCCCAAACCTTGGCCCTCTGGACCCTCCAGAACCGGAGATATGGGCTTATGATTTTCCGGGTTTCGGACTTAGCCGTTTTCTCGTGCTGCTTCTGCCGCCGCCATTGAAACCTATGGCGCGGCCCACTCAGCCAACACGACCCTTTTCGGGGGCCCTGGATTCTTGGACCCGGTGGTGGTCAAGTGAGGGGAGGCCTAGGAGCTAGGGGCAAAAATAATTTTATTTCTGGGTGCCCTAGAACCTAAGATTCCCACGCCACTTGTCGTTGAACTTGAACGAATCGTGATGAAAGCTCCTTTTCAGATAATGTATCCGCTTTGCGGTTTTGCGGTTTAGACGGCTGCCAACCTATTCCTGGAGATCACCGTCGAGGAATCTCCATTGAAGTCAATGGGCCCATTGACTTACAACGGGAAATCGCCGCTGCTCCTCTCGGATGCCACCTGCTAGTATTCGATGAAAACAGGTCCAAAACAGCTAGATCCGCCATTGAAATGAATGGAGCTCCAATGGCGGCCTATAGGACTCTGCAAAATGGTGCCTGAAAAGCCGGGAAAATTAAACAAAGGGCTATAATCACTATCTACCCATTAACCCTTGTCCTCCCGGATTGATCCCAGTGTGTTTGTGGCACAGACACTTACATGGTGCATGGAATGCATGGAAATGCATTACAACAGGGGAACATACATTTTCATGTCATAGCAAGGTGCAAACCACATTCCTGGACCGCAGTCCAGTTAACCCCTTGCCTCCCTGGTGAGGTCAGGGGGTGGCCATATGGGGTGCAACCCCTTTAATACCGGGCCAATCCCCCTCTCCCTTTACACCTGTGTACATATACATATATATACACACACACACACACACACACACACACACACACACACACCCAGCAAAAAGATGTTCAGGGCACTCTATAACACATGAAAAAAATCAATGTAAAGGATTTAGCTTAGAGTCAGGGTGCTCACAGTGTAGCCGGGACCACAATCCAGCTTCAGAACAGATAAACCAAATATCGTAATCTGCAGCACTCTGGTATAATAAATGTTTAGAAAAGATTTAATGCATCAAAGAAGCAAACCGGGGTCAATACAAGACAAAGGGAGCGAAAAAAAAAAAAATTGTGGTGGTACTGTGTCCGCCGGAGGAGGAAAGCTGAGAACTCTCCCAGCGTTCCCAGACTCTTGGGGCAGCGGCAATAGCACACAGCACTTACCCGGCATCTGGCAGCTCTTCTCCCTGTCTCTGCTTCCTGCTTCTGCTTCCGTCTTGCGAGAGCACGCTCCCTTAAAGAGACAGTGTGTCTCTGTTTGTGTGTGTGTGTATTTGACTGTGTGTGTGTGTGCACGCAGTGTGTCAGTGAGTGTGTGCAGTGTGTCAGTGAGTGTGCGCAGTGTGCAGTGAGTGTGCGCAGTGTGCAGTGAGTGTGCGCAGTGTGCAGTGAGTGTGCGCAGTGTGCAGTGAGTGTGTGCAGTGTGCTGTGAGTGTGTGCAGTGTTCTGTGAGTGTGTGCAGTGTTCTGTGAGTGTGTGTAGTGTGCTGTGAGTGTGTGCAGTGAGTGTGTGCGTGCTGTGAGTGTATGCAGTGTGCCGTGAGTGTATGCAGTGTGCCGGGAGTGTATGCAGTGTGCCGTGAGTGTATGCAGTGTGCCGTGAGTGTATGCAGTGTGCCGTGAGTGTATGCAGTGTGCCGTGAGTGTATGCAGTGTGCCGTGAGTGTATGCAGTGTGCCGTGAGTGTATGCAGTGTGCCGTGAGTGTATGCAGTGTGCCGTGAGTGTATGCAGTGTGCCGTGAGTGTATGCAGTGTGCCGTGAGTGTATGCAGTGTGCTGTTAGTGTATGCAGTGTGCAAAAAAATAAAAAAATATTTTATTTTTATTTTTTTAAATTTGGGGTCCACGCTCAAACCGCGTTATAGCGGATCACGATATAACGGTGTTGAGCTGTATATGTATAAATATATAGGCACTGTACCATGTATTTGTGTCAACGGATGTAGCACTGGGCTCTGTCTGTGTCATGTTCTGTCTCTGATTTTAAATTTCTCACGGGAGGTAAGTCTGTTACCTTCCTCATAGGGTCTGGGTAGGCGAGTCGCTCGAATGCGAGCCTGAACGAGTACACTTTCAATTGATTAATCCTACATGGAAGCAACTTCCTAATTAATTGAATGCGGTGGTACACTTTTTTTCCTAGAGCACTTCAGTGTCTGGTTACTTTGTAAGTTCTTAAGGAGCTAAGTTCAGTAATAGCCAAACAATATAACATGTAATATTCAAGGACTTCATTTCCACAGGCCAAGTACCACAAGATTGGTGTAAAGTAGACGTGGTGCCTATATTAAAAAAAGGGAGCTAGATCACAAACAGGGAATTACAGACCTGTAAACATGACATCAATAGCAGAGAAGCTACTTGAAGGTTTAATACGGGATAATATTCAGGAATATCTAATGGGTAACAATATTAGTAACAGTCATCAAGATTTATGAAAGATAGGTCATGCCAAACTAACCTTATTAGTTTCTTTGAGGAGGCAAGTAGGAATTTAGACCAGGGTAATGCAGTTGATGTGGTCTACTTAGATTTTGCAAAAGGCTTTTGATACGGTTCCACACAAGAGGTTGGTGTACAAAATAAAGGAAATTGGACTCAGTAATAATATTGGAACCTGGATTGAAAACTGAAGGACAGAATACAGAGTTGTAATAAATGGAACCTTTTCAGGTTGGGCTAAAGTCTTGAGTGGAGTACTTCAAGGATCATTACGGGGACCCATGCTTTTTAACTTGTTTATTAATGACCTTGAGGTTGGCAAAGAGAGCAAAGTCTCCATCTTTGCTAATGACACTAAATTGTGTAAGGCAGTAGAATTAGAACAGGGTGTAATTTCTCTCCAGAAGGACTTGGATAGACTGGAAACTTGGGCAGGTAAATGGCAGATGGTTTCATACAGATAAATGTAAGGTTATGCATTTGGGAAATAAGAACATACAGGCGAATTACATATTAAATGAGAATGAATTGGGGGAATCCTTGATGGAGAAGGATTTAGGAGTGCTTGTAGAAAGGAGACTTAGCAATAGTGCCCAATGTCATGCAGTAGCTGCAAAGGCAAACAAGATGTTATCTTGCATTAAACGAGGAATGGATGGAAGGAAAGTAAACATAATTACGTCCCTTTACACAGCATTAGTAAGATCAAACCTTGAATATGGAGTACAGTTTGGGCACCACTCCATAAAAAAAGACCTAGAACTAGAAAAAGTGAGTCTTACCTTGACTCTTCATGTTTAAAGTCTTCGTTCTCTCTGCAGCCTTCTGCTTACGTTTTTCTTCTAGTCGTTCCCTGTTCATCTGCCTTCTTAATAATCTTTCTTCTTTAGCTTTAGCCTGAAAGTACAAAATGTATTTAGGCTGCAATTTTATTTTATTACACAACTTTACTGCCGAAACAAATGGGAGTCAAAAGCAAATATGTTGAGAGCACTTTTCTTAGTACATTACAATGATTAAAGAGAAACTAAATTTTCTGGGATATGAGGGCATCCTATTCATACCAGCAAGTTGGAACATTGAAGCAAACATAGATCTTTCTCACCAAGTTGTGGTTGAACAGAAAACATTCACCATAGCTCCACTGCTCATTCAGTTGAGCGAATCAAAGAATCTCTAACAGTTGTCTGAGCGGACAATAGTGTTACTTGCATGTGCGTTGCAATATAGTCAATGAGTGGGTCAATCATTTACTGCTTCAAATAGGTTTACAAAACAGGATGCCAGGATTTATTCTTATTATATGTATTGTATGTCTTTATTTATATAGCGCCATTAATGTACATAGCGCTTCACAATAGTAATACATGTGGTAATCAAATAAATAACAGAGCATGGGAATAAGTGCTTTAGACATAAAAGTAACATTAAGGAAGAGGAGTCCCTGCCCCGAGGAGCTTACAGTCTAATTGGTAGGTAGGGTGAACGTACAGAGACAGTAGGAGGGAGTTCTGGTAAGTGCGTCTGCAGGGGCCAAACTTTATGTATCATGTGTTCAGAATAGCCACAGTGCTATTCATATGCTTCTTTAAGCAAGTGTGTCTTAAGGTGGGTCTTAAAGGTGGATAGAGAGGTTTTTTCTGGTTAACAGAGAATTAGAACAGTGTCCACCAACAATTTAGAACTCACAACAGAGTGCCGGCGTTGCTCTACCGTCAGTTCATCGTCAGAATCGCTGTAGTATTTAGAATATAGATATGGTTTGTGCACATAGGAGTGCCGTGCGGATTTCACTTTTCCCTCATTCTGCTCGGTCACTGCCTTGGCTTTGCTCTGGGTATCTGCATTGTCTTCTTCATCTAGGTAAGGGGTGAAATAGAAGGTACATGAAAAGGAGCTTAAAGTGGCATATATATGTCACATGGGCCCCTTTTCCTCCCCTCCCCCTCCCTCCTCTTCCCCCTCCCTTCCCTTGTGGTGCTGGGCCAGGGTAGGCTGGACCGTCCGGGCCTGTATACACTCGTCTCCCCCTCTATACGTTTCCATACCACGATTGATGAGGTGATGTGGACGTGTGGCTCTGTTTACTAGGGATTTGAGTAACAGAGGCACCCATTTTGTGAGAATTGGACGGGAGGTCTCAGGAAATGGGGGACCAAGAAATGGATCCCAATTTTTGGTTACATTTTTATTTGAGTGTATTTTTATGTGTTTTTGTTTGTATTTTTCCTATAAGTCAAATGATACAGAGAGAAAGCACCCAAAGTCTCAATTGGCAGGTGATGTCCAAAGAAAAGATGACAATAAGGAAGACCGAGATTGCAGTAAGAGATACATTAAGGTCGGTTAATATCCATCAACCACGAACCCAAACACCACAAAACTGTGGGTGGAAATTGAAAATAACTACTGTAAAAATATAGACACAAATAAGGTCCCTTAGCTCAGGAAGGTAGATCGACCTAAAGATCTTTATGAACAACCAACGATCGGTGCAGCTTTATGTGCATGGGATGAAATATCCAAAGATGAGAGGGTTTGTACGTTCCCATCCCCTCTCACTCCAATACAGTATGTGGGAACTCCGATTTTCCCCCATGGTTGAACTCTAGAATATTTAAAAAGTGGAGCCGAGTGGGGCTAATTAGACTAGGAGATTTGATGGATATGGGAGAAATCAGAAGTTTTAAATATTTTCAGGACCAGTTTGATTTTAAAGAAGGAGAAAGATGGCAATATACGCAAAATGTCCACTATATGAACACTAAAAGAAATAAAAAAAATATGTTGGAGGAGATTGAATCCTTTTGAAGCAACGTTGGTATTGCTGGGTACTAGGGGACATAATATATCGTATATCTATAAAACAATATTGGAAATCAAAGCTGAACCTAAGCCCGGATTTGTATTAGCTTGGAAAAAGGAACTGGGTAAAGAATACTCCGCACTAGAATGGACACAAATGTAGAGTAATGCCAGCTTCTCCTCGATATCGACGAATATACTGGAAAATATATATACGATAATGTACAGGTGGTACTATACGCCACAAAAATTGAACGAATGCTACCCAGGAACGTCTGACAAGTGCTGGAGAGAGTGTGGGGAGGTGGGTACAATGCTTCATATCTGGTGGAAGTGTAAGAAAATAAAGTGTTTCTGGGATGGAATAGTGGAGCAGATTTTTAATAAAACCAAGATTAGAATCCCAAAAGACCAGAGTATTTTATTGCTAAACAGAGAGGGGATCAAAGGGCATAGAATTAGGAAATCTCTATTAATACATATGCTGAATGCAGCAAGATGTACTATAGCTGCCAACTGGAAAAAAATGGAGGCGCCCACTATGAGACAATGGGAATCGAGAGTATGGGAGGTTATGAGGATGGAACAACTCTCATATATAACAACTGACACAAGGTTAAAATATGAGTTTCTCTGGCAGCCGTGGTCTGAGTTCACTGGTAATAGAATACTGTAAGATGAGAGGAATCATCTGCCAAAATGAGAATAATAGGGATAAACGGGTTTACTAAATATGGAGTTGACTTATCAGATTTTATTTTAAGTGAATTTTGTTTTGTTCTTGTATTGTGATTGTATTTATTGTTTAACAAACTATATCTATGATTATTATAATTTGTATGTTGTATTGTGATGTTTGGTTTTGTAGTGTATTATATTGTGTTGTATGTTCACTGTTATAAAAATGTTGACAAAAAGAATTTTAAAAAAAATTACATTTTAACCTAATCCATCACAAACCGCTTTTTATTATACAGTACTATTGATTTGGGTTTTAATATGTCATTAAATAAACATATATAAGGTAATAAATGAAATAAACATATTGTCCCATATTTACTAAGAAATGCTCGACCATATGACACCTTTCAACCCTAGACACCCTCTACAACTCAATATGCTGCTTTGTCCACCAATGAAACTACAACACACATCACTGCGAAATGCTCAAAGAACTAGATTGGCCATCACATGATTCTAGGTGCAAAGTTCATCTTTCCTGTCTTGCCTACAAATATTTCATGGGCAAGCTAACCCCGTATCTGAACAAGCTCCTCACCCCTACCACACGCAGCACTTATCTGAGATCTGACTCCAAAAGACTATTCATGGTCCGACGGTTCAACGAAGTACCGGCCACTCCTCCACTTACCGTGCACCCCAAAACTGGAACAATCTACCGGAGACTCTCACAGCCGCCACAAGTCTAAGGTCTTTCAAAACTAAGACTGTCTCACATTGTAATCTAGTCAGTAACTGTTTTATACACCTATAGCACATTTTTATCTTTAACTGTTCATGGTGTGTATGTGTGTGTGTGTTTATATATGTGTATATGTGTGTGTGTATGTATATATGTGTGTGTGTGTGTATGTATATATGTGTGTGTGTGTATATATGTGTGTGTGTGTGTATGTATGTATATATGTGTGTATGTATATATGTGTGTGTATGTATATATGTGTGTGTGGGTGTGTGTATGTATATGTGTGTGTGTGTGTGTGTGTGTGTGTGTGTGTGTGTGTGTGTGTGTGTGTGTGTATATATGTGTGTGTGTGTGTGTGTGTATATGTATATGTGTGTGTGTGTGTGTGTGTGTGTGTATATGTATATGTGTGTGTGTGTGTGTGTGTGTATATGTATGTGTGTGTGTATATGTATATGTGTGTGTGTGTGTGTGTATATGTATATGTGTATATGTGTGTGTGTGTGTGTGTGTGTGTGTGTGTGTGTGTGTGTGTGTGTGTGTGTGTGTGTGTGTGTGTGTGTGTGTGTGTGTGTGTGTGTATTATGTGTGTGTGTGTATTATGTGTGTGTGTGTATTATGTGTGTGTGTGTGTGTATTATTGTGTGTGTATTAGTGTGTGTGTATTAGTGTGTGTGTATTAGTGTGTGTGTATTAGTGTGTATGTGTATATATATATATATATATATATATATATATATATATATATATATATATATATATATATATATATATATATATATATATATTTATTATGTAAACATGTGTCTGTCATCATAACTCAATGCCCAGGACATTGAGAGTTACATCTCGTTTTCAAGTATTACATCCTGGTAAACATTTTATAACTAAAATCACCCACAACCTTGGCATGATAAATCTGAAAATCTTTTCCTCCAGTAGTTTGTGAAATGTTGAAATGTATGTGCGTACTAAGGGGCCTATGCAGAGAGCAGCGCTATTTCGAAATTCGCCATTTTTTTGAGAAAATCGCGCAGAAAGCAGCAGAAAATGGCGAGTTCCGAAAAACGCGCCAATTTTTCTTTTCTATTTGTAAAACTCGCCTCGCGGCTGGCGAGAACCTCAATCTCGCCAGTTTAAAAAATATCCGTATGCAGAGAGGCGCGAACGGCATCTAGCGGCTGTTCGCGCCAATAAAATGGCGCGATTGTCTCCGTTTTGACTCGCCAGAAAAAACTGCCGCTCGCGGCCATTGCAAAGGGAAAAAAAAAGGCGCGAATTTGTTTTAACACATTTCTGAAGCGCGCATCTCGCCAATTTAAACTCGCCACACGCATCCATGTTAAACATAGCAGAATTCGCACTTTTCTGCATATGGAGATTAAAACTCTCCAAAAAAGCTACTTTTTAATAAATTCGCCAATTTTAAAATTCGCTGCTCTCTGCATAGGCCCCTAAATCTATTACAAAATCTGTACAAAAGTGTTGTGTGTGGTGCACAGCTACAAGAACAGGTCGTGTGGCAATAAAAAATAAAGTGCGTCCCGCACGAAACGCGTAGGAGGGTTGCACTCTTCTCCGTTTTTTAATGCAGCTTGAATAAACATCATTTTTTATTGCCACACAACCTGTTCTTGTAGCTATGCACCACACACAACACTTTTGTACATGCTTGGATTCCGGACGTGGTTGCACGCTTGAGGACCTGCAGGGGATCAACAGTGAGTACCTTCACTACATTTGGAACCCCTAAGGAAAGGAGAATGAATCTATTTTCAACCTATAACTCCAGGGATTAATTTGCCTTTATTGTGACATTGATCTTGAGGACTATATCCACAATTTTTTCCCCAGCATGGCTACCTCCATATATGTGTATGAACATGAAGGGACATAGGGTTTGTAGGAGCTCAAATGCTATCTATTACAAAATCCAAAGTTTCACTTTTTGTCTCTCATAACTGTTGCTCACACGGGTGGACAAAAATACTTAGGAGCCAGACAAAACTTTTCTGAACCAAAATTGTTAGGAGTGGGGATATTTCCTCTACCCCCCTCCTGTCGTTTGCTGTGTGTCACGGTGTTACACTGACACATACTGCTTCCAGCTCTCCTAGCGAAGTATAAATTGAGCAGGGACAGGCAAAGTACAAGTGGGGTCCGACTATCTCTGCCCCCGAGACGTGACATAGCCTCTGCCACCTGCTCTCTGATGCATTCCCTTCCTCTCCTCACAGAGCGGCTTTGACTTGACCTGTCAATCACTCCTGCTGCCTGTCCCAGAGCGTCAGGTCCAGCTTTGATGTGGCTGGGAAGATCTGTTGCAACGGTGATCGACAGGTCTATACAATGTTAATGAGCTCTACAACAACTACGCAGAATACCAAATGTATTCAAAAGAAGAATATCCTGCGCTCTAAATACAAACTTTGCCTACAACCTTCTATATCTGGATAACATTTACCAATTTTTGTCCAGTTATAACTGTTATAGAGTTACACACAATGTAGCATACAGAATCTATAGGCAAAGAGAAGGGATATTTAGAGGCACACTGTGGTAATTGGAGGGTCAGGGGAAGGACACAGCAAGCTAACAAACCATATACATACAATTTGGGAATTATTTAGCATTTTGATTATGGTTTTACCATCAGAAGTAATTTCTCCTTCCTCCGTGCTGTCTGAAATTGCAGCTTCTTCTTCACTTTCTTCTTCAAACGAAGATAAATCACTAGTATGAACAGAACTGACCGTGACATCTGTATAAGCATCAATATCAGAATCATCCAAAGTACACTCTAGAATGAATGGGGGGGGAAAAAAATAATAGATTAGTGTGGGAAGTAGACAATCTCAATGTGGTACTTTTAATTGCCTGCACGGCTACATGCACAAGGAGAAAAAGGAAGCCAGAGTCTCAGCTGCCATCAGCCTGAGAGAGATGCAGCTCCGCTCCCCTGCAAGAATATGAATAGAATGGGCGCTTGATGTGTTAGGAAGTTAAACAGAGTTAATGTTATTAAGATGAAGGTAGTCCGTGGAATCCGGAAGCGGAGCACAGCAACGGTGAAACAAAAAGGAGCTGCAATCTACTATGAAGATTAAAAACCTTTTATTGTGAGGAGGTGGGGGGGTCAGAACCAACTCTGACGCGTTTCGGGACGAATCCCTTTGTCAAAGAGTTGGTTCATGTTCGTTCACAGTGCCCGTTATGTATCCATAGCTCCGCCCCCAACCGTGACGTCATTCAGTGTAATAAAAATACACTGAATGACGTCACGGTTGGGGGCGGAGCTATGGATACATAACGGGCACTGTGAACGAACATGAACCAACTCTTTGACAAAGGGATTCGTCCCGAAACGCGTCAGAGTTGGTTCTGACCCCCCCACCTCCTCACAATAAAAGGTTTTTAATCTTCATAGTAGATTGCAGCTCCTTTTTGTTTCACCGTTGCTGTGCTCCGCTTCCGGATTCCACGGACTACCTTCATCTTGCTATTCCCAGCGTGATGCACGCTCTACATGGGGACTAAGCTGCTGCATTTGTGAGTACTCTGTTGGTTGCTGTTATTGCTTTATTGCTTAGGTTGATATTTGTCCTGTGAGTTTAGCTGACAGTCCAGGCATGGTATATATGTATGGACAATCAGCTGCTCACGGAGACTTATAAATGATTCCATACATGATACCATGTTACATATAGGCACCATACATTGAGTCTCACACAGCCTTCATAACTTTGACTACCCTAACTTCAATCAAGCCTATTGATACATCCAGTTCTGCTTGTTCTGAGCCCTGAACACTGGGACTAGTGCCCTCACGAACTTTGTTTAATGTTATTAAGGTTGGCATGGGATGCGTGGTAAGGTAAGATAGAAATTCTTCATAGATTGGGAGAAAGGTGTGATGATAAAACGAGAGTAAGAGTGGAAGTTAAAAGGCGCAAAGAAAGGAGGATATATGGGCCCTTTTTTTTGCGGCGTTGAAGGTATTTTGGCTGGTAAGAAGTACAGTACAAAGTTGCTTCAAAGAATCAGCACTGAAAAACAGAATGTCAGATCATTTATTAAAAACGCACCAAGTGATGTTCCCATCAGACATGCTACATATGAATATATATATTTTCAAGATGCATGTCTCAATCTGCTGTCATACCATTTACCAACCATACTGTAGCTCTGATAAACGAACACTCAGGCAGTGAATTCCACATTGACGACTGCAGAATGTCATGTTTTTTTTTTGTCACCTATTTTGTGATTTTATGATCATGCACAAGAGGGCACAAACTAATGGTTCCCTTTTCACACAGCTGTGTTTAATTTATAATTACATTCTGATTTTTAGTTCTCAAAATGGTACAGTACAAAGTGTTCAAAGGTCTCATTAGAAAATCCTACCTTCTTTTAAAGTGTCAGCTGTCTTGTGTTTAATGCTGTTCTTCTCTACAGCCATTTGTTTCATGGATTCCGCTTCATCCTCTCTTTCTTTTAGAGCCTTTTCCACCTTTACTCTTAAGCCATCATCATTCTTGGAGTGTTCGTTCTTTTTTTCCGTCCTGGTTTCTTTCTTTTCTTCTTTTCTGTCTGTCTTGTCAGTGATCTCATTTCTCTTGTCAGTCTTATCGGCGGGCGTGAATTTTGGTTCCTCGCTTTCATCTGGAGTGTCTTTGCTCGGTATTGAGTCGTTTGTTTCATCAACAGTATTTTTAACATCGTCAATCATTGGTGAGATGTCACTGAAATCATCTTGCTTTACAACTGGCTCAGTGACTTCTATTGCGATCTCAGAGGCGGACTTCTCAATGTCCTGGAGGTCTTCCGAATTGCGATCCTTCTCTGCGCCTGCATCAAAACCTTGCTGTGCAAGAAGTTTTTTGCCCACTTTGTCACTGTTTTTGTGGTTCCCCGTTTCCATCAAGGCGCGGGCAGCACTTGCCTCTAGATTCAGAGAACTTATGGTTTCCAAAATGGACATCGCATCGCTTGCTACACTGGTGCTAGGACCAACTGTAGGCAATAAACCTTAAGAACAAAGATGGAGGAAAAAAAAAAAAAAACAGGTAATTGTCTGGAGAGGTTAACTGTCATTGTTATGCAAACTGCAATTAAACACATCCAATAATATACATCCATTGACTAATCATATCATTTTTACGTGACAGGTGCACGTGGAACAATAAGACTGAAGGATTAAGTGAGCAAGAAAGAAATAAAAAAAGACAAGTTATCTTCTATGCTCCCGGAGAGGCCAGTGGCACATTCTGTAACTCTATCTGGGACTCACACTCCTGAACAAATTGTGTTTCTATGACCCTAATTAAACAAATGGACTAGGCTTTAGTATTGTGCCTCAACCAGTGGTACAACAAGAAACATTCTGCCGGTTGTGTTTATGGAGGAGGCAGATGAGTGTGAGGATGATATGGGGTTGAGTGGTGTGTGTATATGAGGAGAGGGGTGAGTGTGGTATGTGTAAGAAGAGACCTGAATGTGAGAAGGTGGTAAATTTGGTGTGTATGTGGCTGGAGGGATGAGGTGAGTGGTCTGTCGGGTGAGGGGAAGGTCACTGGCTGTGAGTGTGGATAAGAGAAGGTGGAGTGAATGAGTAATGTGTAAGAAAGTAATGTACATTGTGTTGAGGAAAAGGGCAAGTATGAAGTGTGTGAATGAAGGGGGTAAATGTGGAGTGGGTACGAAGGGAGCGAGTGTAATGGGTGGGAGAGTGTGGAGGGTGCCAACAATAGGAGGCGAGTGAGGCCTGGCAAGCATGGGTTGTCCCGAGATTTTAAAACCCTCTAGATGTGCCCCTGATTAAAAAAGTTTGAAAACCACTGCTTTAGTAAGTCGTACCACATGTTTTACCGTAGGCTGGAAAAATGAAGGTCCTAGAACTTTATCACAAACTAATACATCAGAAAAATGAAAGAAACACTTAAAATGCAGATGAAGATATTCTACAATATTAATACACAGTGAAGAAACTGACTTAACTGAAATTTATAATAGTAACTATCATGCTCACTACTCATATAATAAGCGAGGGAATATTCTGTATAGTTTACTTGTACTAGAAGGCAAGAAAAAGTTACTAGTTGAGACAAGTTACAAGCCGCCTTAAATGAAACTGACTAAAACAAGGGGGAAAGGAAAAAGCATCCTTAATCACAATTTTCAGAATACACCAATGAATGTATTCAAATAATGCTATATAGTGTAGTAAGGTAGACAAAAAAATGACTAAGTACCAGGGACAGAGAAGGATAAATCAGATTTCTCTTCATTTTGGGCAAAAGTTGAATTGGTATCTTCTTTGTTATTTAATGTCGCCAAAAAGTCTTGAACAACTTTTTCCACCTGAGGTCTAAATGTATGGTTGATCTTTGGATCCACAACCTGAGAAATGATGCGGTCAATACCAGACTCTAGCATTCCTGACCTGAAATGAAAGCAACATTCATATTGGTTAGTAAGGAGGTAAAAGACTTATGTTGGCTGAACAAAAAAGTTCCCTCTCTCACAATACGACTATCTTTATTGAAATCAGACATTACCTCGGCAGGACACTCCTAACCTAACCTAAAAGCACACTCCTAACCAAAACGTATTGTAATTGCAAACACACCGCTGTAATGTTTTACTATTTTTTCCTGAATTTTAGATATAGATAATATATGAATACATTTAGTCCTGAAGGCCTAACTCAAAACACCCATAATAGGAATAACAGAATATTTTAATCACATCAGATAGAACTAAATTATCGGAGGTATATTTTTAAAGGCCCCATACAAATGTCTTGACATTAATTTTTCTCCAAAACAGAAAACCATTAGAGATTTTTTTTTACAATGAAGCAATTGTTCATAGCAAGAAATGTAACTGCACCTTTACATATACAGCAAATCCGTAGCGTGTACAATTACTCACATGGAGATAAAAGTATATAAATGAATACAATTAGTAAGTATAAAACAAGTATAAAATATTTTAAGTTAAGGTAATCCTATTGTTGTATACTTATCCTAAATGACACAGCAAGAAACTTAGCAAAAATTCTACAAGTATCTGATCAGTCACCTAAGTAAGAGAACCTGACAATTGCATTACAACTGGGTCAGCATTACTGAAAATCCATAACTTTGCCAAGATTACCATGGAATGCAAACAGTTAATTATGTGTTTTAAAACAAAAAGATAAGTTATAAATGACTGTCTCGACAAGGCAGCTCTCATATATGAATTAAATACATGAATTATTCCGGGATGCAGAAGCAGTTTCTTAGATGTACTCCAAATAGCAACATTTCCCTTTTGTACAAAATGTACTATTGCTTTATTGTATGAACTTTTTTTCCACCAGCTTTGCAGGCTACACAGACATACAAAGCAGACAGCTGTTGACACTTCATTTTTTTTGTCTACAGATATCATTTAACTCACTTGAGCACCTGCTGCCTGATATTGTTTCTCAGCTGGTTCTTGTTTAGATGAGGACTCCATGTGTGATTTGCCAAGTGGTTGGATACAAAGTTGTCAACACGTTGTCGCAGATTTTGATATGCAGGCTGAGAGGAATAAGTTAACATTTTAAATTTAGCATTACAAATTAAACTTCAAAATGTTTAACTGTTAGAAGTAAATTTGATAACCAAGCATTATATATTAAAGAACTATTTTGGCATAAAATGCAAATACACAGAAAAACTATTTTTTGCTGAGAGATGTCCATGTAAAACTCAGTTAACTTTACAGAGTAACACTGATTTTTTTTTTTACTCAACTCCTTTGGTGGAGATTCTGTCACTCATGTCAATGGCCGTTACCCTGAAGCGGGCCTTAGTGAATCCCTCCCCATCCCCGGGTCTACTTGCTGCATATTATTCTGACTGTTTCAGATCCCACACCTTCTCCCTTCATCACCCCTTCTGGGATATTAGGCCACTAAATATGATCCACCCCCCTCACTCACCCACTGTTCTGACCCCCCCTGCTCTCTCTCCCCCCTCCCCTCCCTCCTTCCTGCTCTCTCTCCTCCTCTCCCCTACCTGCTCTCTCCCCTCTCCCTGCTCTCTCTCCCCTCCACCCTATCTGCTCTCTCTCCCCCCTCCCCTCCACCCTATCTGCTCTCTCTCCCCCCTCCCCTCCACCCTTACTGTTCTGTCCCCCCTCCCCTCCACCCTATCTGCTCTGTCCCCCCTCCCCTCCACCCTACCTGCTCTGTCCCCCCTCCCCTCCACCCTACCTGCTCTCTCTCCCCCCTCCCCTCCACCCTTACTGCTCTGTCCCCCCTCCCCTCCACCCTATCTGCTCTGTCCCCCCTCCCCTCCACCCTACCTGCTCTGTCCCCCCTCCCCTCCACCCTACCTGCTCTCTCTCCCCCCTCCCTGCTCTCTCCCTCCCTCCCCTTACCTGCTTACTCCCCCCTCCACCCTACCTGCTATCTCTCTCACCCCCCCTCCACCCTACCAGCTCTCTCCCCACCCTACCTGCTCTCCCCTCCCCCCTATCTGCTCTCCACCCTACCTGCTCTCTCCCTCACACCCCCTCCACCCTACCAGCTCTCCCCCACTCCTCCACCCTACCAGCTCTCCCCCACTCCTCCACCCTACCTGCTCTCCCCCCCTCCTCCACCCTACCTGCTCTCCCCCCCTCCTCCACCCTACCTGCTCTCCCCCCCTCCTCCACCCTACCTGCTCTCTTCCTCCCCCCCAACACACACACCCCTACCTACTCCACTACAGCTACTCTCCCCCTCTCACCTTGGTGTCCACATCCGCCAGGCAGTCTCTGCGGAACTGGTCAAACAGCCCCTGACTCTTCAGGTGACTCACTATCTGGGAGACCAGTTTGGGGTCCCCGGGCTGCAGATTCGCCATCTTGCTCTTTCCCGGCTGTCAGATCCCGGAGGTGTTGTAGCGCGGTGACCCGGGAAGGGTGCTCGGCAAGAAATCTGGAGCGGGGCCGGGTGTCAGCACAGAGCTCATAACCCAAAACAAACGCAGCCGCGACCCGGAAACACCGAGGGATTGTGGGGGAAGAGACGAGCGCTGCGAGACAGCGGCACAAAGAGAGGAGAGAGAGAAGAGCGCCACCTGCCGGAGCGGCGTTGAGAGAGCAGCACACACAGTACACGGGACGCATACTGTAAGCCGGGGTTATAGTTCATGCAGTGTGCTGCTGTCAGGTGAATACAGTAGCAGCACCACCACAATGTAGCAGAGGTGCAGTATTCCTCAGTATTGCAGACATGCAGTATTCCTCAGTATTGCATATTGCAGACATGCAGTATTCCTCAGTATAGCAGACATGCATGCAGTATTCCTCGGTATGGCAGACATGCAGTATTCCTCAGTATTGCATATAGCAGACATGCAGTATTCCTCAGTATAGCAGACATGCAGTATTCATTCCTCAGTATGGCAGACATGCAGTATTCCTCGGTATGGCAGACATGCAGTATTCCTCGGTATGGCAGACATGCAGTATTCCTCGGTATGGCAGACATGCAGTATTCCTCGGTATGGCAGACATTAAGTATTCCTCAGTATGGCAGACATTAAGTATTCCTCAGTATTGCAGACATGCAGTATTCCTCAGTATAACCGACATGCAGTATTCCTCAGTATAGAAGACATACAGAGTTGTCAAATTCCATGGACCAAAATCGTTGATATTTCTGAGTTATGGACCAAAATAAAACCCATTTTAATGTACAAAGTGATGCTCTATTGAGGCCTTTGGGGGTTATTTATTCAATTGCAATAGTGCCGATCACGACACTATCACAAGAAAACTCCCATTGATGTAAATAGGGGCCCATGCGGTAGTGCTCCAATCGGCATCATCACAGTTGTTACAGTAGGAAAGGAGTAGAGATGGGTGAATCCGCCCCAAATCCGTTTCCCATATTTTACCCCCAAATCCGTTTCGCGGTGTCAAATCCTCAAATGGATTTGAGCGGTTTCAATCCACACAGATTCATCAAAAACTACCATTGGATACAATTCCTGACGGATTTGTAGAATCTAATCTGCGGATTCGGCAATCCGTTGGCGGATTCTTCTGAATCCGCCAATGGATTGCTAAATCTGCGGATTAGACTCTACAAATCCGTCCACGGGTTGTGAAATCTGCAGAGTGAATTGGTAAAAATAATTTTAAAATCCACAAAACGCGAATCGGCTTTTTTGGGATTGATCTGCAGACCAAAGAACCGTCCGATCCGCTACAGATCCAAATTCACCCACCTCTACTAAGGAGGGACCTACCCCAAGGAGTTTACATTCTATAAGGAAAGGTAAGTGGAAACATAAGTTACAGGGATGTGTATTAAATGAACAGAGGTTATATATTCAGTTTAAAGACATTTCATTGACAGAGATAATAAATGATTATCGGAATTATAACAGAGCATCTCTAACATCAGCAAATGGCTGCCACCCTTTAGCTGCCCTTTGGCTGCTGCCAAAGGATGCCGCCTTTGGGGAGACTCCTGTTTTATCATATCACATAAGTCCTGAGGTGAAGTGATAGCAGCAGGAAGCAAACAGACCCTCCCAGCAAAAATTCAGGGGGGAGGGAGGAGAAGGTGATGTTCTCTGGGCTTTTCAAACTGTGCCTGTCCTTTCTTGATGAAATTAACCCTGTCTACAATGACTTAGTGGACAGGAGCAGTGAAGGGGAAGCATGGTGGGAAACGCTCTTTGGGGAGACTTGTGTGGTCTCATATCAAAGAAGGCCTGAGGTGAAGTCTGTAGGGAACGTGTAGGCGCTTAATTGAATTTGTGCAAACGTGCGTTCTAGAGGTATGTGAACAGTATGGAACGCATATGCGTTTCATTGAATTTGTGCGCATGCACAATACAGGTATTGCCAATTGAATGAAACGCATACATTACCATAATTATCCATTGTTGGTGAATGTGTTTACAACACGACCAAGGTGTTGACATTGATCAGCCAGACGAATCTGCATGAAAAGTTGAAAACAAGGATTAAACAATGACACAAAATAAATGACTGTATTAAACTGTAAGTATTACATTTTTTTTTCATTTTTTAGTCATCAGTTTAATTCATTGATTAGTCCAATTCACGGTCCTCTATTGCCATATAAGTCCATTGATTTGTGTCTTTCATAAGAAACCCACCATGTCCCTTGTCATTTGGTTCACCCTCTCCAAAAGAAGGTACATATTTCCTTCAATTCAGTTTCTGCTCCAGATGTGGTTACAGTTGTATTGTATTGTATGTCTTTATTTATATAGCGCCATAAATGTACATAGCGCTTCACAGTATTAATACATGTTGTAATCATATAAATAACAAATAATATAAATAACAGGTCATGGGAATAAGTGCTTCATTCATAAAAGTAACATTAAGGAAGAGGAGTCGCTGCCCCGAGGAGCTTACAGTCTAATTGGTAGGTGGGGAACGTATAGAGACATTAAGTGGGAATTCTAGTAAGTGCGTCTGCAGGGGACCAAGCTTTATGTATCATGTGTCCAGTATTATCCACAGTGCTATTCATATGCTTCTTTAAGCAAATGTGTCTTAAGGTGGGTCTTAAAGGTGGATAGAGATGGTGCTAGTCGGGTATTGAGGGGAAGGGCATTCCAGAAGTGTGGGGCAGTCAGTGAGAAAGGTTTAAGGCGGGAGAGGGCTTTAGATACAAAGGGGGTAGAAAGAAGATGTCCTTGAGAAGAACGCAAGAGTCGGGATGGTGCATAGCGAGAAATTAGGGCTGAGATGTAAGGAGGGGCAGAGGAGTGTAACGCCTTAAAAGTGAGGAGGAGAATTGAGTGTGAGATTGTATTGTATTGTATGTCTTTATTTATATAGCGCTTCACAGTAGTAATACATGTGGTAATCGAATAAATAACAGATAATATAAATAACAGATCATGGGAATAAGTGCTCTAGACATAAACATAACATTAAGGAAGAGGAGTCCCTGCCCCGAGGAGCTTACAATCTAATTGGTAGGTAGGGAGAACGTACAGAGACAGTAGGAGGGAGTTCTAGTAAGTGCGTCTGCAGGGGGCCAAGCTTTATGTATCATGTGTTCAGAATATCCCCAGTGCTATTCATATGCTTCTTTAAGCAAGTGTGTCTTAAGGTGGATAGAGAGGGTGCTAGTCGGAAGATGCGGGATTTGATCGGAAGCCAGGAGAGGGATTTCAGGAGGTGAGATGCAGAGACAGATTTAGGAAAAAGTAGAGTGATTCTTGCAGCAGCGTTTAGGATAGATTGTAGGGGAGACAGGTGAGAGGCAGGAAGGCCGGACAGCAGGAGGTTACAGTAATCAAGACGGGAGAGAATGAGGGCCTGAGTCAGAGTTTTAGCAGTCGAGTAACAGAAGAAAGGTCGTATCTTTGTTATATTGCTGAGGAAAAAGCGACAAGTTTTAGAAACGTTTTGAATGTGAGAGGAGAATGTGAGAGAGGAATCGAGTGTGATCCCTAGGCAGCGTGCTTGGGCTACTGGGTGAATGATCGTATTTCCAACAGTAATGTGGAAGGAGGTAGTAGGGCCAGGTTTGGGAAGAAGTATAAGGAGCTCTGTTTTTGCCATGTTAAGTTTCAGTCGGCAGATGGCCATCCAGGGTGATATTCCAGAGAGACATTCAGAAACTTTGGTCTGTATAGCAGGTGTAAGGTCAGGGGTTGAAAGGTAAATTTGTGTGTCATCAGCATAGAGGTGATATTTAAACCCAAAAGATGTGATTAGGTCACCTAGAGAGAGTGTGTAAAGAGAAAAGAGAAGGGGTCTCAGGAAGAGCCCTGGGGTACCCCCACAGAGAGATCGATAGAGGAGGAGGTGTTGGCAAAAGAGACACTGAAAGTACGATGGGAGAGGTAAGAGGAGATCCAAGATAGAGCTTTGTTCCGAAAACCAATCTGGGTCTGGGGTTAGAAGGGCGAGGATAGCAGTGAGAATGCGGGGCATGTAGATCAAGAGAGGAGGATAAGGCAGAGTTGTAGTTCCTGATTAGGTTGTCAGGTCTGAAGCAGAACTGAGAGAGGAGAGGGAGGAGTGTAAAGTGGAATCAAAAGCTGGTAGGTTAATAGAGCGCAGGTTTCTGCAAAAATGAGGGCTAGATGGAGATGGAGAGGGGGAGAAGCGAGAGAGAGAAAATTAGATGAGGTGATGTCAGAGAGAGGAAAAGGAGAAATGGAGAAATCGGTTAGAGAAACGTTCACGATGAATGGCAGGTCTGGCCACAGGTCTACATGTTTCTTGTATAATGGTATCACAATTGTCCATTCCAAATTCACTTGATATTGCCAAGCTACGTCTGATCAAGGCATGAGTTACAGATGTACTTTGTAGGGGTTGCGGTAGGTCCGAGTTTGGCTGTGCTGGGTCTGGAATTGGGTGATGGGGATCTCAGGTGAGGTTTGACCTGTCCAAGTTGGGCTGAACTGTGTTCAGGACAAGGTGAGCAGGGTCTGAGTTGGGCTTAGCTGGGTCTGAGGTGAGGAGGGTTCGAGGTGAGGTGAGCAGGGTCTGGAGTGGAATGTGCTGGGTTGAAGGATTTGAGCTTTGTGTGATGGTGCTTGGGTACCAGGTGCAGAATCCGCTTTTTGTGGATATGGCAATGGTTTTGGCTATCTTCTTTTTCCACATCAGTCCTAGAGTCCTCCCCTTTGGAGTTTTTGATGCTGCCTTGTTGTCTTTTCCCACTTTTGTCTTTGTACGAGTGTTTTTTGGGGTCATAGTTTTATATCTGCAGGTATCCTGTGCTTTCTTACACTCCTTAGAGCTAAGACTGGTACAGCACTAAGAAGGATCTTGCATTTTTAGAAGTTTAAAATTGTCCTTTACTCCAACTCAGTATGGACCTTCCCCTTCAACTCGGAAGACCCTCTCAAGAGGCCACGACCCTCTAAGGTGCTGATTCAGGAAAAGAACGAACGCTCGGAGGATTAAGTAAACGAGTCAGACAACAGCTCATATACTTTCTCCTGTTTTTTAACAGTTACCATCAGATTTTTATAGCCAAGCACAAGTGTATACGTGCCAAAGCTTACTTCCCATATTTTGACATTAACTCCTTATCTAAAAGTCACAATAGTCTGTCTTTGAATGAAGTCATAAATTCTGACTGGAGACTTGAGACATTAATATGCTGAGATATAACAATGTGACATTGCGTATGTGTCCAGACTGTAATGCCGCTACCCACGGCGCCCGCTGCAGCTCTTACCTCCGCTGTCGGGGCGCGCGGCACCCGGTCACGTGGTCCCCCTTCTCTCCCATGCGCGCGTCTACAGTTCCTGCTTTTCCTCCCGGTGAACTCAACCCGCCCCTTCCGTCGCGCGCGTCGCGCGCGTTACCATGTCCATCTCCACTGCCGCCAATGTACTTGTTCCGTCCCCACCTGTCCTGCATCCTGCCTCAGCCTATCAGCGCTCTACCTTCATCTGACATCACCGCTGGAGGTTCTCATTGTCTCCTGTCAGTATATAGTGCTACCAGCCCAGAGCTGATTGCTGAGCATAGTCAGTCTCTAGTTGTGCTTGCTACAAGCTACTTCGCAGTCTGCTCTTGTCTTCCGTTACAGACCCTAGCTTGAACCTGGACTCCCGATCTCTGGCACCCTCAAACCCCGGCTCGCCCTACGGACTTCTACCTTCTCCTCGACTTTGGCTTTGGACACCGACTACTCTTGATCTCTCCAACCCCGGATCTGGCAAGTACCTTTACCACTCTACACTCTCCTGTCCCGAACCAGGCTATCTATATGACTCTGCTAACCGGACCCGCTCACGCGGCTGTAGGGCGGTGGTTTTCCTGTATCCTCACCTCGGCCTCGCGGTCCAGTCCGGTTTGTGGTGAGCACTCCTATATTCCCGTGACACAGACTTCCTGCTTTTACAGGAACTGCCATCTGAACACATACTAGGCACTCAGCCAACATATATGGGCATATGTGGGGCAAAGGTGAACAACAGAATGGCTATATGATTATTACAATACAACTTGACTTTATTAATGAATAATGAGTACCCCCTATAAAATACACATTATCAATTCCCTCCTTTTGTCATCAAAATGACAATTCCTGTTATACAGTGTTGTTATATGAAAAATGGACATTATCATATTCCACTAGTGGAATAGGGATATTCGGCCTCATGGATCTAGAGTTATATGTTAAAGTAGTAGGGCCGGGAATGGGGGTCGTAACGTTCAGCGAAGCATACGTATGACTAAGTGATTTAGTAGAAGGTATAATCATTTTACATAATGATGAACACATTAATCTGCAACATGAAAAAATAGTAACTAATATTACAAACATGCAAATAATAAGTATTAATCCCATAACAATTCTCTTTCCCTCATTTTGTCATGGGTTCATAACATAATAACTCCTATATTTTTTTTTATATTGTTGATATACTTTGTCGTACTGAACTAGTGGGGCAGGTTTTGGGGTCAGAAGGAAATAAAAATATATATATGGCCACAGGAGTTCTTGTTTGTAGAGAGATATATATCGGTGTGGCTGGTATAATATCTTTTCTGTTTACCAGGTTGACTATTACTACAAAACCCATTACCAATTTCTAAATTACTATTCACACTGCTCTTATATGACTACTAGCACATTATGGTGGCTAAAAATTTCTGAAAATTGGTGGGGGCTAATTTCTACCGGGAGCGATTGCACAAATATCCATCTTGCACGCATCTTTCATACTGCATTTATTCAGAATGGCAAAACAGCAAAATGGCTACTATGGTAAAAAATGGCTGACTTATGATCCTTTTCTTGTGGCTGACACAAGCCTCTGGGTGACCTCCCACTTTCCTCATAGCCTCATATCCAATCTTCTTAGTCCCCTCTTATTCTTTAGAGACAGTCTATTTAAAGAACAGTTAACCATTGCATAGTCCTGCTGGACCAGGAAATTGTCCAATTGTGCCTTGTCATTCCTTTTCAGCCATTATATTGGCCCAGTTGATTTCTTCTCGGTCTCTTCTTCTGGGGAACTGCCAACATCACCGAAAAGAGGCATAGCATCAGTGGGGGTGCAACGCACTTCTGGATCAAAGTTTACTGCATATGACACATACATAGAGAGTGATGAGTAGGACAGACACACATACAAAAGCATCCACTAGCTTCACTTCCAGAGAACTAATCCAACCACCAAGTCCCAACAAATCCCACCTTTAAACACTGGACTATTTTTCCCAAATAACATGACCTGTTCTAGTTGCAGGGTAATATTCTATCTGTCCTTCTATCACAGAGTCAATAACTTCCCTAGGGCAAGCTCGTATTTCTACACCCTTCGTAACCAATTTCTTATAGATGGTTCTACAAATGTCTTATATCATATTGTCCTTTTCTCAAGGGGTTAAATATAACACTCATTTTCCTGGGGTGCAACCTATTGAATATAGATAGTACATTGGGTTACATTATACATAAAATATGGGCTTTGTTTGCCAGGATTCCATTGTGTGACAAAAAGTGTGCATATATGCTATACACAAATCAATAAAAACAAAATAACAATTACTAAACAAAATATACCTGTTACTACCCTATCGTCTTTGTGTGCACACTATTTACACAAACCTAATAGAATATACATTATAATTAAAATAACAAAACCTGTAAAGAAAAAAAGATTATTAAAAAGTTCAAAGTTCATGTGTTGAGGCCCGGAATTTTGGCTGTGTCTTTAGGCTTTTCCACCTTGGCTATGGTGTAACTCGAAGCAACCGTGAGTGGTGCTGGGATAAGTTTCATATGCGTAACGTGGATCCAAAAAGAGACCTCTGCCACTTTAATTGCTGTAACGGTGATGAGTAGTACTTTTAATAGTAGTAGTAGGGCCTTTTCTTCTGGGATGAAGAACGTTCTTGTGTAGGAAATGTTTGACCATTAACCCGTCTCTCGTAGGTGCACTTTCAACTTTGACATGTGCCTAGCGAGACTCAAAAATATATTAGTTGCATACAATACTTACTAATTGTTTTACTTAACAGTCACTGTGGTCTTGACTTTGCTACAATCTAAATTCATTAAAATTGGTGCCCCAGCTATTGCCAAACCAAAAGAAAAAAAATGGCTAAAATAATTCTGTGTAGAACTCCAAACTAATTACTTGTAATATAATTTCTTTGAAAAGTGCCAAGCACACTGCCAACTTTAAAAGGCACTCAGCATTATTCTTAAAAAAATAATAATTTCAGATTTCGTTCATCCCGGGCACTAAGCCATCTAACTTCTGGGCATAGACAGCTATATGATAAACAGCAATAACACCCCTCCTTTGTTCACATAATTTTTTATATGTGAACAATATTACAGAAAGGATAACAGCATTTATAACATAACTAACTATTGTTGCTCGATCTGTAGCAAAACTAACCTGAAACCTTTGGGTATAACATTTGCATTAAAAACCCTTAAAACACTACTGAATATAAATATAATCTGCTATAGTCTTCTGACAGAAAACCTTTAAAGCACAAAATAGAACAAACTGTAACATAAAAATTATAGACACAGATTTAAAAACTGTTTGTTATTTTCTGGAATTGGAACAAGCTTGAAATAACTTTCTGGGCATCCTGCCAAAACCTTAGAACAAAACAGATAAGAAAAAAAACTGTTAATTACATTGCAATATAATTTGGGACAGCTTAAAAAATGCAGCTCCTCACACGGCCCCATTACAAAATAAAATGTGATTGCTATTTAAAAATTAAAACTGGATTTTTGTTAAACAGGAAATTATAGGCTTAATATATACTTTAAACAGTTTATAATTACTTGTTACACACAAAAGAAACAAAAATAATACAACAAAAATTACCAAGACAAGACAATGCAAAACTGTTTGATCCTGCCTGCAAACTATATTAATAAAAATGTCCCTTTCTTTTATTATCATATCCTAAACTACAGTTAAACCTAATTTGTAGCTACAGAGCTTCAGTTAACTTTCGTGTCTGGAATGTATCTGTATCTCTGCACATTCTCTATTACTTGAGAAGGGTCTCTTAAGGGGGGGCAGGGGCTGTCTGGGCTGCTATTCTGATTCTCTCTCATCCTTGAGATGGAAATGGAGAAGTTGGAAAAATATATCTTTCTGGTTTTAAGAAACATTCGTCTGGCCAGTACGAATAAATCCTTAAAATATACCAGTGACCGGGCTTAATTATAAAAAATTTTTTTCACATTTGCCCATTCTTTGTCCTTTTCTCAACTGGAACACCCTACCAGAGACTCTCACATCCACCACCAGTTTAAGTTCTTTCAAATCTAAGGCTGTCTCACATTTTAACCTGGTCTGTAACTGTTTCATACGCTCATAATATATATTTTCTTTAACTGTGCACGCAATGTCTTGTATATAATGTATACCCTGTTCATTTATGTAACTGTAATTGTAACCATGTATTATTTGTTTTACTCTGTGCCCAGGACATACTTGAAAACAAGAGGTAACTCTCAATGTATAACTTCCTGGTAAAATATTTTATAAATAAATAAATAAATAAAATAACCAGTCAAACTCTCCCTTGCCCAGTATTGATTAGTTTGTGTTGTAGAGGGGGTGTACACCTTTAAAAATTAAACTTCAACGTGAGCAATTAATTATATTCTTAATTTAGAAACACTTGCAAGTTCCTAGATAATAATTTTGTATACGTACAATTAACCGACATTCATATTATTCAATGCGCATAAAACTTTCACATGGTTAGGATTCACTCAGATTATACAAGCACACAGGGATTACTCAATCAATCAATCTTTTTACCATATTTATAAAATCTAATGAAACATTCTGGGGAAAAACTAATTTTCCTACCTTGAATTTACACATAAAATATATTTTCCACTGAGATTTACAATACTTGAGAAAACCTGAGATTCTCAATACTGCGGAAAAGACCCGTCTGAATTTAGACAAAAATAATCTACTAAAAAAATGTTAAAAAAACTCGATAGACTATAACCTTGGTTTCTCTGGTTCTCTTCTTAGGGGCTGGACTGCAATTACTGTCAAAATGTCCTGTCTCTTTACAATTATAACATTTTCTGCCCTTTATTTTCCTTTGCTTTCTTAGCTTCCCTGCTCTTTTTTTTCCATTCTCTACCTTAGTAGGAATTTCTGACAATCTTTTATGCTTCCAACCAATATACCCAGTCTCTACTTGCGTCCCAATTTCTACATGTAAACTTTTCACAAAAGCCGCCACTATATGTGGTCTTGCGCTCGTCTCCACTTCCTCAATACCTCCATATGCCTATGTTATTTCCAATAATCTATCGGCAAATTCGCTTGCTGTTTCTTCCTTATTCACTTGCGTTATGTTAAAAATAAATGCAGCAGTTATAATTTTTTTTTTTTTGAGCCCATGCGTTCTTTGACGGACCTGCATATGAGTGTCAGTATCTGATTCTGATTCACCCTCTGACTTTTCCCTGTCCTGTTAATGGTCCTGACAGGGGTTAATTCCTGCCTAGAGCCCGTCTCTTCCCCAACCGTACCGTTCTGCCTGGCAGGCATATCAATAGGGAGTGGTCTAGGGAGCCTATTGCTTCGGGTTCCCCGTTAAGCCATAGAGACTTCTTCATCGGAGACTGCCTCAGAGTCTGTGACCTGGGAAAGGTTAGGGGGTTCAGAGGGTTTGAGAACAGGGACACTGGGGTAAATTGGGGCTACCTATGGAGATGGTAATTGTCCCGGTGCATTATGCATTTTGAGAGTTATAATAAAAACAATTTCAGTTGGTCGAACTTCAAAGGTGCAATTTTGACACAGGCTGCAGCACATTACTTATCAGTTTTAACACATTTCTTATTGTTATTTGTTATTGTTAGTCTTATACTTTATTTTTGTCAGGCTCACTTCCAGACAATATTTTACTTTATTACCCATACTGTAATTAGCTTATAAAGAAAACTTATCTTAATGCAATATAACCTTATCTAAATATACATGATATAAGGTCCCTATAGACAGCCCAGTATAAAATAGGACTTTATAATTTAACCCCTGTTTTACAGCGGGGACTTTAACATCTGCTTTGTAGACAGGATTCTATATCTGCTACTTGCCCATTATACAGACAGGACTCTTTTAACTTCTGGGTTTTTTTTTAAATACATATTTCAATATTTTAGATTGATTTTCTCTTTTAAAGCAGTGAAATGTAGAAATTGGACCCTATATCTTAACAATTTCTAACAAGCAGCACAGCGTTATTTAAGGGACTTTCACCCCTATCTAGGTTTAAGGGACTCTAACCCTTAAGTTTAAGGGACTTTCACCCTTATCTAAATATATATGATGCAAGCAAGCACAGCACAGTAAATATATAAACAAAGACAGCGTAGTTATACACTTTATAAAAATATTCCCCACTTTTTTTTTTTGTACTTTTCCACAGTAACCTTAGAGTATTTCCAGATATACACTTATATCTAATTCCTTTGTCCCAGTCAGGGACTATAACCCCTGACTAACTATATGAGTCTACAACCCATATGCTTATGACATAATCTATAATCTTCCCGTAAGGGGGTATTGCTACAATAGGGTTGCTAGATAAGTAGACACCGGAAGGCTAAGACAGATAAAATAATATCTTGTACTTACCCCCACCAATGGCTTCTTATCCCCAGTTTCTGACGCCACTTGTAAAATCGTCCTTTACTCCAACTCAGTATGGACCTTCCCCTTCAACTCGGAAGACCCTCTCGAGAGGCCACGACCCTCTAAGGTGCTGATTCTGGAAAAGAACAAGCACTCGGAGGATTAAGTAAACGAGTCAGACAACAGCTCATATACTTTCTCCTGTTTATTAACAGTTATCATCAGATTTTTATAGCCGAGCACGAGTGTATACGTGCCAAAGCTTACTTCCCATATTTTGACATTAACTCCTTATCTAAAAGTCACAATAGTCTGTCTTTGAATGAAGTCATAAATTCTGACTGGAGACTTGAGACACTAAAATGCTGAGATAGTACAATGTGACATTGCGTATCTGTCCAGACTTCCTGCTTTTACACGAACTGCCATCTGAACACATACTAGGCACTCAGCCAACATATATGGGCATATGTGGGGCAAAGGTGAACAACAGAATGGCTATATGATTATTACAATACAACTTGACTTTATTAATGAATATGGAGTACCCCCTATAAAATACACATTATGAAGAAGTTAGACTGATCCATTGTTGAAGCACACGTTCTTATCAAGTTCAGTAAATATGGCAATACAATTTCTGTATGAATTTATGTAAAGTACCGCTGATATCACATGGGGAACATTCGGCACACAGTGTTACTGGTGGGAGAGGAGTTGGTAATTGGTTGTCTACATTTGCAAGTTGTCAAAAATAGGAGTATACCTGTAGCTTTACCTGTATAATACAATGAATATGCAATACACATTAATTAGTATTTCAGTACATTCTGAATGGCAGCCATGAACAACAAAAATTAACAAACTGGTATTACAATAATTCACATGTACAAGAAGGGATCCGCAACAAGAGAAATCCAATGGTGTCTATGGCAAGGGAACATCCTGGTGACACTACACTGCACTAGGTTTCAGTGCACTAGGGCAGTGTAACAGGGGACTTATCCCTGTTCAGTAATGTGACTTTAATCCAGCAGTGTGGTGGTTAACCTCTGGTAGCAAATTAACTAGCACCACCTGCCTGATTACAGGTAGTAGAAAAAGCCTGCCTTTGAGACAGGAAGTAACTCCTCCCTAGCTCTGACTGAGAGCTGACCTTTGGAGAGATAGAGCAGTGTTTTTGAGTCTCACAGGAGAGACTGACTAAAAGAATACCCATCTCTGGAGCTGACCGGTCTTGAGCTCTGCACAGCAGAACTGATTTTCAAGACACAGGGAAAACTACTACACCTGAAGCTGAACCAGGAAGTGAGATTTTCCCTCCAAGAAACAGATAAGACTTTTATTCTTAAGAGACTGCTTATATCTGCTTATTTTCATGCTATATGTTTTGGGGCTGCGAGAACTGCTTGACTAAGGGAGATGTGAACTAATTGCATAGGATTTCACTAGAAATACTCCCAAGTAAATGGAAGCTTTGTTCCCCCCCCCCCCCCCCCTGTGTTTGGATAATTTCCTGATGAAAAGGAACAGGCACAATAAAGCCTATTATAATTTCACATTATAAAGCCTCCTAATTGTGTACCTCTGTGAACGTCCGTCCACAGACAGACAGCAGTTTTAGAAGATGGTCTGCAGGGTTAGAACAGAGTAAGTACACTACTGTATACACTTTTTCCTCTAATGTTTTTTTTTACACAGCATTTACTGTATGTCTATGAGTCTCTATTCTTTTTCATCTTCCTAATTTTGTCTTTTACAGTGAAGCGATTCCGCTGGTGGACGAGATCAGCCTGGAAAATGATGAGCGATCTGCTTCAGAGGTTTAGGACACTGCAGAAGAAGCATGATATTCCAGTGTCTGAGACCACTATCCAGCTAATGAAACGTGATTTGTGCTGGAGCATACTTTATTTATGCATGCCAAGCGATATGTGTGGACGTTATAGTATTTTCCGATGCATTCCTCCTAATCAATTTTGTTTTATTATTGCAGAGTTTTTACCATATGGGATGTTAACATGACTAAGAGTTGACCAAGCACGTGCATGGATTGATAGTGGAAAAAAGTTTGAGGATGTTATATTTTCTCATGAGACATCAATCGCGCTGGAAAGATTTTCCACTATGGAATTCTATAAAAATTAGTTGTGCATGTGAGTGGCAATCCCAAAACTTGGACAAGGACCCATAGTTCTATTTGAAGTTACTACGGTATAAACACTTTCTGTTTTTTTGTATCTGAATGTGACCCTTCACATCGGGTCTCCGATTCTTCAAAGAAAACATCCCAAAACACAGTGCATCTGCTAATTTTTTTACAGACAGTGGAATCAACTGGTCAGAACTCTACCAGAGTAATTACTATAACTGTTTTGAGCAGTACTATACTATTATTTGTGCTGTGCGTTGTGTGTGCTTGTTTTATTTTTGGCAATAACTGTCCTGTATTTGTCTCTATATTTCTAGATCTCCGATTTGAACGCCATAGAATGTGTGGCAAGCATTCAAACATCATCTGAGACAGTATGTGAAGCCGGGAAACAAAGATGAGCTAGAGAACAGAATTATGAAGTACTGGAAGGAGTGTCTAACTGTGGAAACATGCAATTATTGCAGAAATAATATAAATAATCTGTTGCTGGTGGTTATTGAAAGAAACAGAATGTAGTTTTCATAAATCATTGCCTTGTATTTCACACTAAACTATTTTTGTTTACACATATCTTTTTTTTTATGACTCTTCCAGATACAAGTTTCAGAAACATCTGACAAGTATCGATCACTAGTGATGGGGTGTTAACATCTTCATCAGAGTTGGCCATTGGTTAACAAACGTCCGGTTAATTGGTTTAATCATCATTCACACTTTTAACAATGCATGCAATCGGTGTAAAGCGGGCAACCTTTTGTATACCACGCCAAGCTCAGACATGGACACTCTGGGAGGAGCAGGTGGGTTCACATGAATGATAGATGCTGAATGTGAGAAAAGCAATATGGGTGGGGGAGGGTATGCACTGTTTGCTTATAGTCATTATTAAGAGAAGGCTAAATTGGGCTGTACAGTTTAATAATAAAAACAATATAAAAATAATTTACAGTAGATAACTACTTGGACCTGGAATATTCCCAAAGATACAACTGAGGGTAACCTTATTTACGTATATTCTTCCTACAAGCACTTTTACTAATCACGTTAAGACAGCTAAAGAAGTCCAACCTTTCCCCCACAAACAGGTCATTTAATGGTATCTAGACATAACGTAGCGGCATAAAAAGTGCATTTGAACTTGGTTAGTTTTGTGTGCAAATTCCGGTTGTTGCATTTTAGCCTGCACTAATGTAATAAAATCCCATGTTCTGCTTAGCCGCGTGTCTTTGTGTTGCCATAATTGGGTGGGTGAGTGGGTGTGTGTGTGTTCAGGGGATTCAGGTGCTGTGTGTGAAGAACCAAAGCCGGGTAATTATGCCATAAATTACTGCAGGAATATCCCCCCCACCCAAAGCGTGAAAACAGGAACTTTAGGTACTGTATATACACCTTACTATACTGCAGTATGTTAAATTATCAATGCATCTACTGTAATGCTAAATTGGAGAAACAGGTGCACTCACTTGACTCCTGCATGGAAATGCCTTGCGTGCATGCCCATCACCAGAAGGTTACACTCAATATCCAATTTGAATCTCCTTCAGCAGAAGGAAAAGAACAGCAATCTAGAGAACTGATTCAAAAGTCGAAAATCATTCATTGAACAGAATCGACGTTTCCGTCCATAACTCGGACCTTTGTCAAGATAGTGTTGTGTATTACTAACATCGCTTAAATACATGCTAAAGTGATTACACACCAGTGTGACTTATGTCATCACATTACATATACTACAGACATCATTGCATGCAGAAAATACTGTACATCATCAGAATAAACAAATAGTTGCCTAGGCAATAGTAGTTACAGTACATGCCCGACCAACAATTACAAGCAAGATAGACAGGCCAAAAATCTAGTGCAAGTGTCACGTTGTAGCTAAAATGGTTTAAAAGGGAAATCTTTAACCTTTAAAGAAATTGTGAATATAGATTAACAGAATATTAACACAAATATGGACAAACACTGTAGAAAGTGATAGACTCACATTGAATATAAATCTAGGGCAACAAAAATGCAGTTAGTTTAAGCCAATCTGCACAATAATGGATTAGATTACAATAGTTTTCGAATAATATATAATTTCATTATATATTATTAAATCACTGTGACCTAGCGTCTACAAGTATATAAAAGAAAACCATAAATAAAAACATGATTAGGTTGACAGAAGCATAGACGGGACTAAATGACTTATAGCTATTAGCAATGCAAAACAGAATTTCATATTTACACTATTTATCAAAAAACTACACAAACAAAGCATGTATTTTTATCATTCATTGTCATCCTGAGGTATAATGTATATTCCTCAGGACAGACTTTGAACCTGCTGGAAAAATACATTATGTGATCTTGCATAATAATAGAGGTTTAGTGAATGTCGCCACAGTAGGATAGAAAATGCTCTATTACAGGATGGTGTCATTTGCCATTATAAATTGTATCAATTATATAAAACCGTATCAACATCACGGCATAAACAAGTTTGGTTAGATTTTTTATTTTATTTATAAAAAATGTTTTACCAGGAAGTAATACATTGAGAGTTACCTCTTGTTTTCACGTTTGTCCTGGGCACAGAGTTATAAAAAAATACATGGTTACATTAAAAGAACAGGGTTATACAGTGAATTCACAGACATTTCATGGACAGATAGAGTTGGAAAATTGGGTACAGGGGATAAAGGGCTTGTGAGTTTCAGATTCAAATAGAGCAGCTTTAACCTCACTTTACCATCACCAAACATCAGTGAATGGCAACAAATGGCTCACACCCTTTGGCTGCCCTTCGGCTGCACCAGAGGGGAGCAGTTCTTGGGGACGTACACTGGGGTGGTTGAGATTGGATCTGTTGCAGCAGTGAACAAAAAGTTCTTTGTGTCCTCTTGGCTCATTAACATTCCAGTGGGTGGGGTTGATGTTCCACAAAGTACAAGCACATGTTAACCCTTAGCATGCTGGTCCTATGCAGAGGGGAGCAGTTCCTTGGGAGCCCCATCAGGCTGTCCGCCTTTGGGGCAACACAGATGTACACTGGGGTGGTTGAGATTTAATCTG
The DNA here is from genome assembly GCF_040206685.1 of Ascaphus truei. Taxonomy (NCBI): domain Eukaryota; kingdom Metazoa; phylum Chordata; class Amphibia; order Anura; family Ascaphidae; genus Ascaphus; species Ascaphus truei. The sequence continues at coordinate 497,742,817 of NC_134483.1, read as the reverse complement.
TTGCAGCTGTGAACAAAAAGTTCTTTGTGTCCTCTTGGCTCATTAACATTCCAGATGGTCAAACATGTCCTATAAACGAGTTGCTATGATTATAATGAAGTACATTGCATTAGTACTGAAATCCACAAAGTATTGGAAGTCGGTCAGTGGTTTGAGATAGTGCTTTAATTCAAACGTCAGTTTGTGCATTGTAGAAACTCGTCTGGTTTCAAGGTTATGGTCAGATGGTTGCTGACCTCAAACCACAGACACTCGAAAGGTAAGTATAGACACATCTCTTTTATTAAATATGAAAGAATAACTTGACTTAGCCATGTACCCTAAGTCACTTGTCAGCAAAAGATGATTAAAATCAAGGACAGAACATAGAACACAGACAGAACCCAATGCTACTTCCAATGACACCGATACACAAGTAAAGTACCTATATACATATATGTATATATATATATATATGTATATAGGTACTTTACTTGTGTATCGGTGTCATTGGAAGTAGCATTGGGCTCTGTCTGTGTTCTATGTTCTGTCCTTGATTTTAACTATATATTGCCATGCCCAGTAGCACTCCGTTTTGACACTCATGCAAATATATATAGTGTGGTTACTTTGGGGGTATATAAATTAGGAGCTTACTGGTTTTCTCTGTTCAGCAAAAGATGATGCCAAATTTGGATCTGTAGTGGATCAGCCAATTCCTTTGGTCCGTGGATTTTTGTGGATCAATCTCAACAAAGGCCAATTCGCGTATTGTGGATTTTATTATTGTTATTACCAATACACTCCATGGATTCCTCAAACTGTGGACAGATTTATAGAATCCAATCCATGGATTCAGCATTCCGTTTTGCGGATTCTTAAGAATCTGCCAACAGATTACTGAATCCACAGATTGGATTCTACAAATCCATCCACGGGTTGTATCCAATGGCGGTTTTTGATGAATCCGTGCAAATTAAATTCTACCAAATCCATTTGCGGATTTTACACCGTAAAACGGATTTTGTGGGGGGAAATGCGAGAAAATCCGGGAGACGGATTTGAGCGAATTCATCCATCTCTACTAAACACACCCTACGTTCTGCCCACAGCATCTGCCTTTTCGCCCACCTTATTACCTCCTCTCCTGCCTACAAGACTTCTCCCGTGCTGCCCCCTTTCTCTGGAATTCCCTACCACGTACCATCAGACTCTCCCAGATTTCAGATATGTAAATACTCCCTGAAAACTCACCTTTTCAAAGAAACTTACTCGCCATAACTCTAACATCCAACTTCCCTCCAACCCCATTTGAACCAGCTGTGTGGCTGGACCAATCTCCATCCTATGTAACATCCCCCCTTCCCCCACAAAACCTTAATGGCTTCAGCTGTCAGACTGGGGAATATTCTAACCTGGGCCACTCCATATCCTACAATGAGCCACCTTACCTTCTTGTTTCAGCATTGTCCCTCATTCCCTATAGAGTGTAAGCTCTCACGAGCAGGGCCCTCATCACATCTTTGTATGTATTTGTGCATGTCTGTCCTCACTTTAACTGTTTATGTTGTTGTAATATACAGAACTCGGTACCCCATTGTTTCCACGCTGCGGAATATGTTGGCATTTTCACAAATAAACAATAATAATAATAATCTTGTGCATGTGAAGATCTCTTTACTGGGGCTTTTTAACTTAGTTTTTTTGTGTTATCGCTAACACTGTTTAACAAGACATATTTATTTGTGTATGCAAATGAGATGAATATCGCTATCCATTTATGAATAAATCTTTTTTTGTGAATACGGGGATCATATATAAATATATCACAGTGATCCCCTGTTTTAATAATGTTGATCAAAAGTGACCTTTAGTGTACCTAAGACTTTAATGTAGCCTTTACTGATAACATTCTGTACTTTTCTATTAAAATACCACTCTTGATTTGTCCAGATGCCTCAACTGTCACAGGATTTTTTTTTCTGCGGCGGTTAATATCTATATCATAAATATGTTAGGGATACTGGATAGAATTGCCCTTTCCATTTGGAAAAAACAAGTTTGTGGGTCATAGCACAATAATACTTGCTTTGGCATTCCCTTACAAAAGTAGTTGTATATAAAATCTAATGTTACTGCATGTAAAATAAGATTGACATTGTTGAAGGTATGAGAAAATGCCATGCCCCTGATCCATAGCCAATACCGCCGGCCGACGCTTTCCATGGTTAGCATACAAAATCTGATATGATCCATTTGACTTTTTTGACCTTGCCATTTTTCTTTTTTTTTTCTCCCAAGGTTAATTGTTTAAATGCGTAATGTAACTGCATGATAAATTCAAGAAAAATAACCTTTCACATGTGCATTCAGTATCTGTCTGTTAGACATTGCCTTCAATCTATTCGACCTTGCCTTCCCACCAACACAAAATTAGTTAATATGAACGTTTCACGGAAAATGAATGCACCCATAAACCTTTTTTTTTTTTTAAACTGGTGTAGCAATTAAAAACAGTCCACAGATTTTAAGGTGATCCAGAATAGTTCTTTTTTTCGAAAGAGAAGAAAATGAATGTTATACAAGTCACTGAGATTCAGCCTTTCGATTGCAATTACAGAAGAAAAGGCTTTGACAAGTTAAATAGTTGGCACAAATGAAAATGGTGACCAGACAACAGGTTCAGAGAGCTGAAAAGAAGGCTTTTATTCTATCTGGCATGTAATGGCCCTGGTGCTGCCACCTTTAATACTTTTCAATACGTTTTTAAGTGATTTCTGGAACAAAACTGAAATTACTCAGAGATCTTGCTTCCTGGTTCTCACACTGAAATTAAACAGAGCAATCCTTGTCACTAGCAATCTGTGTCTCAGTGAAGCCAAAACATTGCAACTCTTTAAAATGACTAGTGAAAAGACGAGAAATACATGTCTATTTAGAGCAAACCATTCTCAGATGATGATTAAAATCTCTAGTAAATAATACTTGTCATTATCTTTTGGATATATAACACTGGACCATCTCCATGGATGGGTGCTTGATATGTCTAAGGCCTGGGACCCGGTGCGCCCGGCGGCGCGGGCGGCCACACGCGAGTTCCCCACCAGCAGGGGAATCCTCCCGAGCCGGTCCCGGTCCCCCCTGGCTGCACAGCTCACTACACGCTGTGACGTGTCAGCCGCTACGGGATACAAGAGAATGGTGATCCCTAGCATTGACGCGTCACGTGGTGTGGCTGTGAGCCAATGAGGAGGGGAGGCTTCGGGAGGAGGAGAGGCTTCGGGGAGCGGGGAGGAGTGTGGGGGGAAAGCAGCATGAGTGCCTGTCTATGTGTGTGTATGTGTGTGTCTGAGTGCCTATCTGTGTTTGTGTATGTGTGTGCCTGAGTGCGTGAGTGCCTGCCTCTGTGTGTGTGTGTGTATGTGTATGAGTGCCTGCCTGCGTGCGTGTGTGTGTGAAAGAGTGCCTGCGTGTGTGTATGTGTGTGTCTGAGTGCGTGAGTGCCTGCCTCTGTCTGTGTGTGTGTGTGTGTGTCTGCGTGTGTGTATGAGTGCCAGCCCGAGCCCGTGGAGGGAGGGAGGGGGGGGAAGAGTAGCGGGTCCCTCCGCTCAAGCCACGCCCCCCCTCCCGCTCAAACCTCCCACTCCCGCCCACCTCCCGCTCCGGCTCCCGCTCCCTACAGACCGCATATCGCGGTCTGTGTCTGTCAGCGCCCCGCCTGTCTGCAGTGCTGGAGCGCTGATGGAGGGAGTGGGGCCTTAGCCTAAGCCACCATTGCTTTGGAGAGAATGGAAATGCTTTAACTCTATATGTAAGATATTTTCTTCTGTAGACTCCGGGACAAGAAATTACGGTCCGGATACATCGAGCTCCGGTAAGACAAAAATGCTGTGTTGTCATTCAAGTTGCACCGCTAAAAATAATGAATTTTTTATCGGATCCGTTAAAAATATTGGATCTGTTCAAAATAGTGCAATAACGTGTTTTTAGGTTTTATCATGTTCTGATATTTTTCGAAATGGGATTGACGGCAGAAACACGGCACTTTTTTTAAAATCACCTACTTCAGGCTTGTGTTAGCCCTGTCTTGCCTATGTATATGATGGCTGTCACGGGAGACCAGGCAATTTACACCTTTTAAACCGGGATCATATGATTGAGCAAAACAAGCAGGTAAAATAATTTGTAATTTATTCCAGGAAAAGACATACACACAATGGATCACAATATGCAATAGAAAACACACTTACTGGGGATCTGGGCTAACGAACTAAACTTTCCTAGTCCAAATGGCTACAAAATGAAATCTGTATGAGCCCTTTCCAATGACCGGGAAGTACTCACAAACGTCCTGGAACTCCATTCGGCATGCAGTTCCAGCCCCGACCACTGCGTTATGTTTTCAGAAATTGGTCCCTGAAGAGCGGGACTTAGAAATTTTCTAACCTTGAAATCTCTGAAGCCGGCTCGCATCTATTTCTCTCAGAGCATGTTTTGGGGATCTTGAATTTGCTGCTGGTGAATTGGCGCATAGAATCTGAGGTCCTGAATGGCTGCTAGGTTTCTTATAGGTTTTGGAGTCCCATTCACAAAACACTACAGCCAATCAACACATGGGAATTTCTCTGCCAGCCTAACCCCGATTTGCCAGTATTCTGAAGCCAGACGGGCACTGATTTCAATTCTGCTAAGGGGCATGTGCCAACCTGGCACCTCTGCCTCTTAGCATATTGAGCCCCCCGCTGTGTCAGGCTCCTCAAATCTGGGGCTGGGCAAATGGTAGCTGGATAGCCCTTTGTTATACCAGGTTTTGGGTACTTGAGTGTAACTCTAGTACCCCACCTGTTCTAACATCTTGGCATCCCTGAGGCTTTCAAGTCCGGGACCAGAGCAGACACAGTGGCACCACGCCTGGTGGCTAGCTAGTCGCTCGGAACCCGGGACTTGGAATCAAACAGTTCATATACAGGTTACAAGCATATACACCTATTAAATATAATCCTTTAATAAAATATACCTTTACACTGTATCTTGTGCTAAAAATGTCTAAGTCCCCCTTTCAGGTGTCAGGGATAGAATAAGGAGATATACCCTCTACTCTTACTAGCCTTATCCCTGCCACACTGTAGAAACCTGACTTTACACTTGGCACACAAATAAAACCCTCACAGCTTTATCACATAGCTGGAGCACCCCCTGAACCCCTATACCCGGGTCAGGGTGACTTGGGCACGAACTGGGCATTCCCCCTTATACTAGGGACCCCGGTACCATTCTGGGGATACCTTGATCCCTTATGTCCTTTTTTCCTTTTTGGTCTGGGCTGAAGCAGGGACTCCTGCCGGTGAGTCGCAAGAATGTTTCCAGGGTAGGATTTTGACCAGAGCACCAGGATTCAATGTATCCAAGAATCGCACCTGATTCTCAGGTACATCTTTGGGGTATCCCGTAACGTGGGGACCCCGCTACATAGCCACAATCTGAAAAGACTTTCTCTGCAAAACCCACCCTGAAACTCCTAGCCTAGCAATCTCTGCTTGCTGGCACTCTGTAAGGAATACGGTCCTGGGTCTGGCTGGATCACTCTTACAGGGCTATAGAGTTCCAGGCAAATCCCTCCCTGCACTGAGCAGTCAGAACCACCTGCTCCTGCAATTACACGGCAGTTTGTTTGACACTGCCTTCTATGCAGCCCTGTCCCTATTGGCTGCCCATGCTATTTAGTGCCTGCCCTTCCCCCAGGAAGTTGCTGAACATAGACTTTCATTCAAAGTAGCTGTGCTTGTCACAAGCAGCTCTGTTTTGGCTGACTTGGCCTTCTTGTGCAATGGTCACCTTTTCCTGAAGCCTTCAGCGGCTACACTGAAGTCCTCAGTGTTCCTGTGGCCTGTCTGCAGTCCTTGCTTTCCTGTGGCCTTCTCTACTTCCTGTTCCCCCTTCCAGAAGCCTTATCGCGCTGCAGCACCTACACTGAAGCGCCTTCGCTGAATTTTTTCCTGTTGCCGAATCCTGCCTGTGACCTTGACCTTCGCTCCTGTGCCACCTGCCTTGACCCCGGCTTGTCAATGGATTACTCTGCCTTCTCCAACCCTGACCTGGCTACGCACGACTACGGACTACGCAATCCGGACCCGGCTTTGTGGTCTAAGGTCATTGTATATCTATCCCCACCTCAGCCCCATGGTCCGGTCCCGATTTGTGGTGAGCATAAACGTTTCACTCTCCTGGAAAGACAAAAACACAAAAATTCTTTATTGTCGCATAATTTACACACAGTCACAGTAATGCATGTGCGACAGCCAGGTCCAAGAGCTGACACTCTAGGACCCCAAAACACGGATCAGAGGCAACCAAGTGGGCTTAACCTTTATTATTGAGCCTGGTTACCCCCTCACCGTCACAATGGCCAATATTTCAGCCATTATATAAATAGGCAAAATAAGCTAAACCAGCATGGAATAGGTGATAAAATCTTACTTTCAATATATTACAGTACATATTAACCCCTCATGTAGCTCAAGTTGTCAACTAGTCATGACTTTCCATGACTAGCTAACCACAGTGGGCTTGAAAGGGGTTAATATCAACATTAAACTATACTACCACTTGCTCTGTAGACCCGGGCAGTAGGGGTGACTGTGAGGCCCGAAGGCCCATCCACATTTGGCCATCCTGAAGATCCTAGCAGGTGGGGAAACGCCTGATCTAGAGCATGTTCATGACTTCCAACAGTCCGGGGAATCCCTGCGAGGATGTGGGAGTCGATGCGGATCACTATCAGCTCTGAGAGACCATTCAGGGCTGACTATCCACAACAGAATGATCAGAGTAGCATAGGACTATATGTCTGTACATAGTTATGTTTCTGTTGGGTGAGGGATCTGCAGGCCCACTCAGGTACAGTTGATCTGGGCCATGATCCAGGGATCTGCACCTATATGATCTGCCACTGGCTATGGTAATCATTTCATTGGGTGCAAATTTCTCCCCGGGGTCCCTGACCTCTAATCTCAAGCATCAATACAAAAGGCATGAGGCAGGGACACCCTAAAACACATTTCATTATCAAAAACATAACATAAAAAAAGTGTAAACTAAATGTATACAGTACAGGTATATGTTTAATAACTACTGGTCCTTGACTCCCAATCCATAAAGGGTTATCCCTCTACATAAGCAGGGAGTCTGGGCCTTTCACAGGTTTAACAATGTGCCTCTTAAAACTTGATCGCTTCCCCCAGAGGTTTTAGTCACTACACCTTCATTAGTGGTAGTCATTAACTGGATTGCTGACCCCATCAATAACAAATATATTTCTTACATGGTTCTTTACATAAGTTTATGGGGCGGTAATGTTTATGATGTTAATATTGTGTGCTTTCTGGATCTGCTGTGGGGCTTTTCTATTTGTGCGGGGATGCATCAGATGCCAAGAAGTCCCACTTTTTCCATGACACCGTGTATCACTGACATGGTTCTTCCATGCTTGGGCCCCTTACTGGTCCCACGTCCTTTTGAAATTGTTATTGTTTTTATTTTACACACTAGTTTGCCTCAGCACCCTGTACTCTGTGTTCATTTTTTCCATCGCCACGTGCGGCGCCTGTTGGGCTCTGTCAGCACCACCTGATGGGGTATGTGCCCCATGACTCATTCCCGTTTCTATCTCAATGTCATTGCTTAGACTAATTTCCAATAATATAAAGGGGTTCACTAGTCCCAGCAAGTGCAGACTGGGCTTTCTAACTATAAAAAGGAGGCAGCTGATATTGTATTCCTTCAAGGAACCCATTTTAGCAAAAGAGCTGTGCCCTCCTACTTCCATAAACAACAAAAAAAGAGGGGTGTCTGTTAATTAATAACACCAAAACTTCCAACCAGAGTATGAGATAAGTATTTCTTTTAATGGTGAGCTGAGTAATAGGATGAGCATTGTGGCATTTTTGCGTCAGGCACTGTTGCAGTTCCCTATCTATGATGAGTATCCTTATCCCTTGTAAATGGACTGCACATGGTCTCTAACAGTCCTATGGCTACACCAAAAAAAGGCCGCAGCACGCTGCCCAGCACATAGATTTTCACCATCTTCCTGTTTGGTTTTATGGCTGAGCTTTTCTGTGATGAAAGGGATCCGTTTGTGTGTGAATGCTCTCCATGGTGTAGGGTTGAATTGTCCGGCCTGCAGAGTAAAAAACAGAAAAATTCACTATTATATTCTATCCCACGTGTATGTATTCAGTTAATTGTACTGCTAGGAAGTGGTAAAACTACTACCACTATGTAAATGATAATGAATGACCATGATACTTTTATATTTCTTCACAAAAACACTGCAAAGAATATGTTGCCATATAAAAGCAATACTAATGAGTAGTATCATCATTGTTTCAAGAGAGTTTCAAGAAATATTATCAAAGACCCTTTGACTTTAAAGGCCTGGTTATGTCCCCTATATACTACTAAGGAAACCTCGTCTTGGTGGCATAATTGACCGCGGTCTTGTTCAAACCAGTTCAGAACTGTAGTACATTGCAATGTGCTGCAGTTTGTCACTAAAAAAGATGTTAACAAATGAACAGCTTCCAATTTTCAAAAGTCTATGATGATATTATGCACATCACACTATCTGACTTCTGTCATCCATGCACTGCCAAAAGCATAGAAAGCATATGTATGCTCTTATATTAGGGCTACAAAGTTTTAAACCATTATGAATTGAAGATCAGTATACCAATACAGTGATTTGATAAACAAGATTGCCACCCAATTGTAAACAAATTTAGTGTACAGAACATTTAATTATGAAGCAAAATTACTCTTTTCCCTGTCTAGAAGGCTTCCAAAATAAAGCCTATCTATAGCTGATGAATCCTGCAGGGAGCTGGTTAATTTCAGCAGAAGTTAATTGACCAGTCTCCACCTGGCTCATCAAGCATGCTTAAAAGCCTAGATCTCTAGCATGAGAGAGTCTGTGCTGCTAGAGAGATCCCAGGGGAATAGAGACTCTCTGTTCCAGGCAGCATCAGTCCCTGGAACCTACCAGAGGGATCTTCCCCCGCAGACATCACCACAGATCCTGGACTGACGTGGAGAGCACCCTGCCAAGAGATACCACTCTTTGGACTTTATCAAAGGTTGGTAAGAAGACTAGCCTTACAGCACTCAGATACAGTAGGGACTGCTGAAATGTTACTGAGGTTTAGTCAGTCCCCTACATCAGGTTAGGCGTGGTCATTATTTTCTGCTCTAATTTTGTTTCTGTTTAAAGCGGCTGGCTACAGCCTACGTGTATTTCTCCAAACACGTCTCCAGGGTTTTACCCTCTGCGCACATCGCCTACAATTACAAACAAAAAGAAAAAAAATATTTATTTATTTCCATAAGCAATTTGTTATATATATTTATATGTATATTAGGCAGGGCTACAGATGTAGCCACCAGACGTATTATCTTTGGTGTTGCGATCTTCACTGTGCCAATGTGGCTGCATTGCGGCTACAGACCTCGCTGTCCTGAGAACAGTAGGCCGCCCAGAAGGATTAATCCTGTGGGGTTCCATGCTTCTGAATGGCACCCCACAGTGTTAATCCTTTTAGGCCATCCTGCACAGAGAGAAAACCAATATTACATTTTAGAAGAGCTGCACGGCCATGTCTGGTCCCTGTCTGCAGCCGCCTCTGTCTGCCAGCTGGGTCCATGGCCCTGCTCAAGGTAAGAGATGCAGGCTGTATTCCCTTCCCTGGATGACATAGATGCCCTTATATGGGGCTCTACATCATTAGGGGGATCTATATTGCCATATTTGGGCATCTTCATCAAGTGGCTGGACAGTGAGAGATAAAGAAGTAATGTACAGACAGGAACTTGTTAGAAAGGGAGCGTGTATTTCAAAGGGCAAAGATAGAGGGGAGGGAGGTTGAGAGGGGATGGGTATGAAGCAAGAGGGGTTTACACCACAAGTAGTACAGGTTGGATGTGATGGACGAGAGCATGTAAAAATCAGACAGGGACCAGGATTGGGAACAATATCTCCAGAAGCAAGGAGGAGACGCATGGAAAGAAAGCGGATATGTGAGGAGAATGTGTAGGGGTGTGGTGTAGTGCACTGTGTATTATGCAGTGGCATCAAAGGGCACAGATAGGAAAGGAGTTCATGTGAACTGAGAAGTGGAGAAGGAAGGAGAGATGAAGATACTGTACATGAATAGAGTTAAAGGAATAATGAGGCTGGTTAAAAGAAAAGTGGTGTTTAAAAGAAGCGAGGCCAGAGCAAATATAAATAGTAGAGGAGGCATGGAAATGGTAGTAGTGATAGTTTAGTATTGAGAAGTGGTTCAGGGCTGGACACTGAAAATTAAGTTAGGATAATGGTAAGTGCAAAATGTGAGACATTGAATTTATGAATGGAGTCAAGAGAGCTGCAGCTCTTTGTGTCTGTGATAGGAAATGTCCTCCTGTTCAGCGCAGGTCAAATCCAGAATCTTAAGCCAGTAGATGTGCAGTTCTCCACTTCTTATAAAACTTCTGTTGAACTCCCTGTTAAACTCCACATTGTATGCTACTTAAAAAGGGCCACACTAAGGCAGGCTGCTTGCCCCTGCGCAATGGTGTGGACAGAGGCAAGAACGGCTACTTGTTACGCCGGTGCTGCCCGCAGACCAGATTGGTCCCTTATACTGAGGTGGGGACGTATATGTGCACGCACCCGCAGCAGAAGGAGTGTGTCCGGAGTGTGGTGTTTTGGCATTGCCAGACCAGGTGTGAATAGGTGTAGGTGCAAGGAAAGTAAGCGCAAACCTTTAAAAATATATATTATTACATAAAAAATAAAATAATATAACCCCGAAAAGACATCTGGCCCGGGAGCCTTTGATGGTTTTAGTTCTTTAATTGCCTGTGAGAGCTCCGCAATGGTGAAGTCTGCACATAGGGCTGCTCTGTCTGAGTCTGTCAATCTCACTAGATTCGAGCCGGCTAGGAAATCTCGTAGAGCTCCGCTCGTTTTGGGATTATGGGCCACCTTTTCCCCATTTGTATAGGGATTCATAAAAAGAACCAAATTCCTCCACTATTTTCATCGGGTTGGTTGTGGTGGTCCCGGATTTTAAGCGTATGGCTGCTATGTTATATTTAGACTGCCTATCTCGCAGCATACATGCCAGCATTGTGTCCGGTCTGTTTGCCTTTTCGTTAAATTTCCTCTTAGACCAACTCAGTGAGTGCTCCGCTCTAGAAGTCAATAAGAGATTTAATTCAATTTTGGTGTTTTTTATATCCTGTAAGGATTGAGGATCTGGTCTGCTCTTGTGTTTTAAAGAGAGGGAATGTAATTTAGATTGGAGCGCGATAATTTTAGTATCTCTCTCTTTTTCTTTTGGCCGTGATATTAATTAGTGTGCCACGTAACGTTGCTTTATGAGCCTCCCATAAGACTAAGTGGGAACTGACCGAATCCAAGTTAATTTGGAAAAATTGTTTTAATTCATTTCCAATTTCCGCACACACTGAAGGGATTTTTAGGATTGATTCATTTAGTTTCCAGTTCATTCCAGGTCTAATAGCCTGAATATTGTTGCACCTGAGCTCTATCGGTGCGTGGTCTGACCACGAAATATCATGGATCCCGGCCCGGGAGACCATCGGAACCAAACTTAACAGATAATCTCCTATCACCTGCAGAACTTTCAGTCCTTGACAAAGGATTGAAATTTGCACCCACATCTAAGTTCAAACTGTTTGATGTTATCATTGACCTGAACAAATATGTTCGAAAGTTGACCCTCAAATGTTTCTTTAGTGGAAGGGATGGGGTGAGCGGGGAGGGTGAAGGAGTTGAGTGTGTAGAGGACACTGAGACAAGGTATCTTACACCCTTAAGCTCAGATGCACTCACAGAGTCGGCTCTAGAACCTTATCCATCGCCCTCCACCCTGACATTCAAGGAACAATGTTGTTTGCAAGATTTGAATGCCTTAATTGATGATAATGAATTAACTAACACCATTGATCTTTCAAATGTTATAGGCAGACAACATTCAGGCCTAAGGAAAAAATCCGTTTTCTATCCAAAGCACATGAAGGGTCATTGTCTCAATACATTCGAGAAACTTGTTGAGAGGGATTTGACCCTCCTCTCTAGAGGATACACTTTTGAATTGTCTCCCCTACAGAGCAGGGTTAACAATCTCAGCAAGGATGAAAAAGATGCTTTACAGAAATTAAAAAACAATAAGGATATTATTGTAAAAGGGGCAGACAAGGGGGGAGCCATTGTAGTGCAGAGTAGGACCCAATACAGACAAGAAGCTATTAGACAGTTATCTGATACATCATCCTACACTGTACTACGTGGCGACCCCACTCCCATGTTTCTCAAACAGCTTAAGTCCCTCCTAGAAGAGGGCTCCTTACTGGGAGTCCTTGATCAGGGAGAATGTGAGTTTTTGCTCGAGATACATCCCATTATCCCAATCTTCCACCATCTCCCAAAGATTCATAAAACTTTGGTCTCCCCCCCTGGGAGGCCAATAGTTTCTAGCATTGGATCTTTGGGAGATGGTGTCTCTAGATATGTGGATAATTACTTGCAGAATTTTGTACAAGCCCTGCCGTCACATATCAGAGATAGCGGTGACCTTCTGGATAAACTTACAAATGTAAAATGGAAAGAAGGTTACATTTGGGTGTCATTAGACGTGACATCATTGTATACCGTAATATTGCATCAACATGGTATGGCAGCTGTCAAATCTTACTTTGATCACTCCACATTTTCACTCACACAAAGCACTTTTATTTTAGACTGTATTCATTTTCTATTGACGCACAATTATTTTTTGTTTGATGACACTTTTTACCTCCAAACACGTGGAACCGCAATGGGCACCAGCTTCGCTCCCTCATATGCCAACCTATTTTTAGGTTGGTGGGAGTCGGTCAACGTGTTTGGAGATAACAACCCTTATCGACACTTTATCACATTTTATAGGCGGTTCATAGATGATTTAATATTTATTTGGGAAGGAGGGGAAGAATCACTTCTATTATTTATTAATCACCTTAACTTTAATTTAAAATTCACTCACACTTTTGATTATCATCACTTACACTATCTGGATTTATTTCTGTTCATTGATATGGATGGGAAAATTAATTCTAATGTTTATAGGAAAACTAATTCCCGCAACACATATTTAAGATTTGACAGCTGTCACCCTAAGCCTCTCCTAAATTCAATTCCAAAGGGACAACTGATACGCCTAAAGCAAATATGCTCAAAAAATGAAGACTTCATTACTCAATCTAATGAATTACTAAAAAGATTTGAAGAGAGGGGTTACCCAAGATCTAATCTCAGAAGGTCGTTAGAAGAAGTGGAAAAAATGGACAGAGAAGATCTCTTGAATACTCAAAAAAATCGTTTAAAGAGTCAAAATAAATGGGAAGCAAAAAATCCAATTTTTATTACACAACATAACAATCAAGTTAATAGCATTAAAGGGATTGTTAGAAAACATTGGAATGTTTTGTCTGCAGACCCATTACTAACTAAGGTACACACGGAAGGCCCTCGTTTTGTATTCAAAAAAGCAAAAACGATAGCAAATCATGTCTCAAGAAGCCTTTTTTCTTCCTCATGTGTAGATCAAAAAGAACATCTCCCAAAGGGTTGTTTCAAATGCCTCAATTGTATTTCTTGTGCTTATATGATGCCGTCCTCAAATTTTGTATCCTTTAACACAGGACAATCATATCCCATCAAATCCTTCATTAATTGTAATGCCACATTCATAGTCTATTTATTGGACTGTGGATGTGGCAAACAATATGTAGGACGTACCACACGAGCTTTAAAAGTTAGAATGAGGGAGCACATTAGATTAATTAAGTTAGGGGATCTCACACATCCAGTATCCCTACATTTTACTAATTGTAAACAAGGAGACATTAGAAAATTAAAATATAGAGGAATTGAACACATAAAAAAACCCTACAGAGGGGGAAACAGATTAGACATACTTGATAAAAGGGAACTCTTCTGGATTTTTACCCTCAATACAAGAATCCCCTTTGGTCTAAACTCAGAATGGGATCTCAATCCATTTCTAAAATAAAATGATATTAATTAAAAAAGTCAAATACAATAGTGTTATGACAACAACGTTATTCTGTGCAATTGATAATTGGTTTGAAGTATGTAACCTGTATAATTAATAATACTAATTTTTGTCATTAACTTGGGTATAATATTTATAATAAGGTTAGATGTAAAACAATAAAGAATATTGATCTAAAAACTTGGATTATTATATGCCAAAATACGTTTTCGGTCCACACATCTAATAATTCTACAATAATATGGATCATAAACATCTGATTATATGACTCTATTCCCGTACTCAGACTGAACAGGGATACTGTGAAATGTGGGATGGATAAGTTCACAAATAAGGCTAACTTAGTGAACTTCCATATATTTACATAACCATATACACAAAGGGCTGCATGTTCTAAGTTATATCCTCTGGGTCCGTGTACAGAGTCATACATATGTATCCTAAACTCTAACATCCATGATTGTCTTTTCTTTTAAACATCTTTTTAAATACATTGATTATCCTTGTTTTTAACATGATTTAAATGTACACTTCATTCGTAATGAATATTATATGTACTGTTCATTGTTTAGTGTTAATAAAGTTATTTTAAAGTTTTTTTTCAATGTTCGTCAGAAATAATAATAAAGTTGTTGTTGATGTTCATAGACGCGTTGACGTCACCGCTCTACCCTACGCGACGGGCGCCACTCGTGGCGCGCCCTATACACACGGCGCGCTGCTCGTGACGCAACCAAGCGACGGGTTAGGGGTGAGGAAAGGCGGGAAAATTAACCTTTATAAGGTAAGAGATTTGATCAGAGTGTTATCACCTTGATACAGGGAAAAGGGAGACCAAAAAGCGCACCAGCACAAACGGAGCAGGAAGAAACCAAAACAAAAAAATGATTAAAAGGGCACTTTAATGTGGCAAAAGACCCATCCAATGCATTTCGAACGTCGCAGCGTTCTTTTTTTGAAAAAGAACGCTGCGACGTTCGAAATGCATTGGATGGGTCTTTTGCCACATTAAAGTGCCCTTTTAATCATTTTTTTGTTTTGGTTTCTTCCTGCTCCGTTTGTGCTGGTGCGCTTTTTGGTCTCCCTTTTCCCTGTATTGCATTGAGTAGCTGCACAGCCTGCCTGCCTGCCCTACCAGGATGTGAGTATTTGCATATTTTTCAGGGGAACCTGCCGATGAGACAGATGGTGAGTGGGTTGCACCACACACCACCTGTCTTCAGGAGGATAGTACCCATTATATGACACAATAGGTACTATATCAATTGTTAGTACCCTGGTACAGTGGTCTGGCTTATTATCATTTTGAGATATACCTGCATTTGAGCGCTTCAGCTATTTTCCATATTGTTATCACCTTGAGAAAGAGCGGAAGCTCGAAACGCGTTGGTGGGGGCCCCAGGGCTCATCCTTGTTATCATGCTCTGATCCAATAAACCTTATTTTTATTGGGAACACACTCTCCAGCAATTTTTTCCAGTAGTGCTCCATCTCTCCCTGCTGAACCCATCGGAACCAGTTGACATGATACAAAAAAGTAATCGATTCTGCTGTATGTACCGTGTGGATGGGAGTAGAATGTATAGTCTCTATCTGTCGGGTTCAACTCTCTCCAGATATCAGTTAATTGATTTGCTTTGAGGCCTCTACGAAGCGCTATCCCAGCTTTTTTGTTATCGGCCCCTGTCCCACCTGATCTGTCCATGTGAGGATGCATGACCATATTGATGTCTCCCACGAGCAGGACACTCCCCTTAGCCGTGAGGTTTAAAATCTTAAAGAAGCGATCGAAGAAGGATGCGTCCTGCTCGCAGGGGGCATACACAGAGGCCAGAGTGATCGGTTTACCTCGTATTGTGCCTGTAACAATTATATATCGGCCCTCTGTATCCCATTTAGTTGACTGTAGAATAAATGGTGTCTGATTTCGAAACAGTATAGCCACCCCTCGTTTTTTGACAGAAGCTGAGGACAGATAGACCTGAGAGAACTCTTTGTCTAGGAGTTTAGGGGTATCAGTCCTGCTAAAATGCGTCTCTTGTAACAATAATACGTCTGCCTGTTTTCTTTTATAATCTGAGAAAGCGATCTTTCTTTTGGTGGGGTGATTAAGGCCCTTGACATTATGGGAGATTAGTGTCAGCGCCATCATCTAGTGTGTGTATACAGTAGCAGGATAATGTTCGTCCACTCACCAGAGTCATCGTCCTTCGAGTTGATTATTACCCTGTTTAAAATATGTCCCTGAATGGTGACCTTTCTGTCGCACCTGAGTTGGTAGATCCCTCTGTGTGGGGAAGGAGGAGGGAGGGGGGGGCAGGGAGGGTCGGGGGGGAGGACATTACAAAGGAGAATACACAGGGAAAAAAACTCATATTAAACATAAAAAACAAAACATGTATATAATCAAAACAACGTGGAAAAACAAGAGCCCGACTCGGGGGGCCCGAGTGCGGTTCTTTCGCCCGAGGGAGTGGGCCACTGTTCCAGCATCTCTTTCCGCTGGGACCTGCCCTCCCTGGGTCTTGTCTGTGATCCCTTGATTTTAGGGACCGAAGCGAGGAACACCTGCGCGCCAACACGGGTATTCCCACCGGCGCCGTTCCGTATGCAATCGCAACAGCGGGTGAACTGAACAGCTTGTCACAGGACACTATAACGAGAGCTATATAAGGTCAACAATGGTAATCGGTCCCCTTTTGTCTAAGAGCGTCTTCCGATGACAACAATATTAACGATAGTAACAGTTTAACCTAACTATATTAAACAGTCCGAACGAACTAAACAGAATGAACATAGAACATAAGCAAAGAGGATTATGTTTGACCTGTAAGTGAACCCTTAAGTACCTAACCCCCCCTCATCTCTCTTTCCTCCCCCCCTCATCTCTCTATCCCCCCTCATATCTCTCTTTCCCCCTCCCCATATCTCTCTTCCCTCCCCCCCTCATCTCTCTCCCCCCCCCTATCTCACTTCCCCCCCTCAGCTCTCTTCCCCCCCTATCTCTCTTCCCCCCCCTCATCTCTCTTCCCCCCCACATCTCTCCTCCCCCCCTCATCTCTCCTCCCCCCCTCATCTCTCCTCCTCCCCCTCATCTCCCCCCCCTAATCTATCCTCCCCCCCCTCATTTCTCCTTCCCCCCTCATCTCTCCCCCCTCCTCATCTCTCTTTCCCCCCCTCACCCCCCCTCATCCCTCTTCCCCCCCCTCATCTCTCTTCCCCCCCTCATCTCTCTTCCCCCCCCTCATCTCTCATCCCCTTCCTCTCTCTCTCTCTCATCTCTCTTCCCCCTCCCTCATCTCTCTTCCCCCCTCCCTCATCTCTCTTCCCCCACCCTCATCTCTCTTCCCCCCTCCCTCATCTCTCTTCCCCCCTCCTTCATCTCTCTTCCCCCCTCCCTCATCTCTCTTCCCCCCTCCCTCATATCTCTTCCCCCTCCCTCATCTCTCTTCCCCCCTCCCTCATCTCTCTTCCCCCCTCCCTCATCTCTCTTCCCCCCTCCCTCATCTCTCTTCCCCATCCCCCCCGCACTCGGGCGGCGTCTGACGTCACGGACCTGTTCTTCCAATCATCCACTGGTAAGGGAGGGATCGTCTGGCTCCGTAGTTGGTGTCAGCGTGAGATATTTCAGTGGGGAGACGCAGAGAAAACAGCTGACGGCACAGCAGAGAGTCTGCAGAGAGTCTGCACTGCTTCACGGGTCAAAGCACATAAGATATACCTACTGCCATTCGGATGAAACGTGTAGGGATATCTTATGTGCTTTGACCCGTGAAGCAGTGCAGACTCTCTGCAGACTCTCTGCTGTGCCGTCAGCTGTTTTCTCTGCGTCTCCCTGCTGAAATATCTCGCATTGACACTGACACCAACTACGGAGCCAGCGGATCCCTCCCTTACCATTTGATGATTGGAAGAACAGGTCCGTCACGTCAGACGCCGCCTGAGTGCGGAAGTGAAAGACGAGGAAAGCTGATTAGAGCCAAGCAGAGCTGCGTCTCTACTGAACCCAGAGTGGTTAAACTGCCTTATTTTATTCTGGAGCATGTGAGTGAATTGGAGCCACCTGCTCTAATACTGTTTGTTAATTAAAACTGTGTTGCACTATATTTCCTTTTTTTTCCTTCCTACATATGCTGCCAACATCGTTATCTGATTCCCTGTGATAATCCCCACCCTGGAGAGGAGTTCTTGCGCTTTGTGTCCTCCCCCAAGTGAATAGGTGTAGCAATACTTGCCGGTACTGGTACAGAAGAGACGAAGTCGTTGCCGTTAGCCAAGGTCAGGGAGAGAGAGATCCGGGAGGTTGAGGTCCAAGCTGTGGTCGAAGGATGAGAGAAGCTGCAAGGTCAAGTGGGAGCCGGGGTCCAGAGCCAGAGAGGAACGTCTGCCAAGCCGGGTCGCAACCTGAATAAACGAAGAGCAAAGGGAGAGCCAGAATAGACGTCCGAAAGCAGAGACTATGTCGAGCGATGTGAGAGAGGCAAGACAGGTACTATATATTGCGGCTGACCAATAGGGAACGGAGGCAGTCCTGGAGGAACATGAGGAGCTGTCCTGGATTGGTTCCTATAATATGCAGCCAGGTGGGGAGCTTTAGGGTTACGTGGCAGCCTTTGTGAGATTTGGGGGCGTGGTTTCACTGCTAGTGCAGTGAATAAATTATCCTTGCCCGGCGCGCGCTCTGTAAAGTCGGAGAGCGCACGCCCGGGACCAGAGGGAACCGCCAGTGCCCTGAGAGGCTGCGGGGCAGCGCCGGCCCGCCGGGAACGAGGGGGGCGCCCTCGCACAGCGGGAGCAGGTCAGGTGAGGAGAGGAAGCCGTCTCACGGCAGCGGGGGCATTCGGAGGTGAGGAGGGGTCGCGCTGTGAGCACCGCGATCCCCACATCCTCACACTACTGTCTGTGCAGCTCTATACGTCTTTCCCTCAACATTACACTCCTCATAAACGCCTTTGCTATTTTAGTACTACAGACATGCAAAACTGTTTTATTTGATTAATTTAGTAAGAAATATAAATATATCAGGGCCAAATGAGTAAGCCTAACGTTCATCAAAAATTATCGTTACAATATTTTGGTTAACTCAATATTATTGTAACTTTAATCTCTTTAGTGGATAGGCGTTAGGAGTATCGTTACAATAATTGTGTGTAACGATAAATATCCTAACGTTGCTTTGTGGATCTGCCCCTAAGAATTTTCTATTAATGATGGGATATTATTGCAACAGGATGAACTTGATAATATTTGCTTCTTTTGCAGATTCCCTTTTTCCAGCAGATGGCACCATCTGTCTTTGAAGTTGATTTTTTAGTAAATCTGAATAGGGATTGTTGATATACTCAGCTAAAATGTTGTCCTGCTTGCAGCTAATTGGGATACATGTGTAACGGGTTTTCCCCCTACCCCAATTGCAGATAGAGTGCATGTGAGGGGGAACCTATATGTTACCAGGTGTGGTGCGTATACCTGCAAGTTCACAGGAGGCCTGAGCCTCCGCTGATGGGAACCTGGGGTGCTTCTCTGGAACGTTTCTTCAATCAGCGCCTCCACCTATGTGAGATTCTAGGAGTGTAGAATGGCCCTCACATAGGAGCATCCATAAAGTAACCAGCCCACACCAAAGGTTATTGCTAAAAGGGTTTACTATAGGGATCAGTAACATAACACACAGTATCATAATATAGAGTATCAACAGCTCTATGCATAACAAACATACATTGGGTGCAAGGGCACCAATATCCCCTTGTACAGACCCTTGGTTTCTCCGCCCAATAGTAACCCAACCATACAGTGCCCACAATAATTGGGTGCTCGGCACCAGCGTCCCAGTGTCCTGGACCCCCACCCAGATGTGTGGCAGCGCTGCTCACGTGTGTATAGTTGGTGCACTTATAGATACCTGCCCGAGCACACGTCCGTGCCCGGGTGTAAAGCTCTTCAAAAAGGGTCTGACGCAGGAACAGGAATCCGCCTCCGCATGAGGTGTTTCCCTCGTGAAGCGTCTCACTCACAGAATGTCTCTTGTAGTAGAGCCTGTCTGAGCCCAGACGCAGGCCGCGATCACCGCATCCAACTGGCACCGTTGATATCACATAACACTGTACTGTAGAAAGCAACCCCCCTCGCACTGAAGGGGCCTTTCCTGAAACCGCCAAACTAACTGCTGTGCTGCACTGCAAAGCAACACTGTCTCTTCTTGTCAGAGCACACAGCACTGCAGCTGTGTCACTGACTAGACTTACACTCAGCTAAGGGCAGGGTCCCTACCTAAGGGGCCATCCCTATAAACTTACCCACTAAACCTAGTGGGGAGTGGGGCCTACCTGGGCCTGGGGTGTCTGTGGCCAAGTACAGCAGAGCACTGCTCTCTGTACACTACCTTCCCCAATCGCTTCCTGGATCCTGCTGACTAGCGTGGTCTCTGTGCAATATTGTATCCTTCTCCAACAGGAGAAGCTGCAAACTCTATTTGCTGTCTGGCTGCACGTGATGTGGGTGAAAGGGCCGTCCCCAGAGGCTGCTGGGAGTTGTAGTCTCTTTAACATTGGGGCCGCGTGCGCTATGTCTGTCGCGCCTGTGAAACCCTGCAATGGCCGCCGCTACTCCCCTGACACTCCACTGCTCAGGCTCTACATGTAATGGCCGCCGCTTAGGCATCTGCGCATGCACGACGCCCTGTACACGCGCACCTCTGCGGGCCAACCCTAACACGGCCACCGCATCGCTTCTGCGCAAGCCTCCATGCACACACGAACACAAAGATGGCGGCGCTCTGCCACTGAGGTCGCCGGGAGCCGCCGCAGCAGCACACATGCAAGGGGGAAAGAAACCGGGAGACCCTGGCTACACACGTGTAACATCATTTCACTGAAATGCAGGAAACATGGTTTATGCTCCCTATGTTGTTTGCTCACACGCACCATGATGATTTAGTAAAGGAGGAGTACATGGTTTCAAACTAGCCATGGTTCTTATAGGCTTTTTAATGTCAGGGCGTTGTGATAATTCCTTTAAGATTTCCTTGATATTTGCATGCCCTTTATTGTGCAGAGAGCCACTGGCAAAAGGAAATAATGTTATTTCCAAGCCTAATTATAGGTTATGATGGACTTTTGTTTCACAGCTCAGAAACTAGCATCTTTACTACTGTATATACCATTATTGATGTTTTTTTATGATTCACTTTTTAAACTCTTAAACCCAATGTAGACCTAATTGATTCAGGTATAGCACAAGTAGTACATTGCTTGTTTCCATGCAAATTGAGTTATTGTGGAAACAGAGGATACTGCACCTGTCAAAAGACTGTGTTGAGTTCTATAATTCAGCCTACAAGTTTACAAATATGAAGACAGCAGAAAAAATACATATTCATGAGATCCACCATGATTACTTTGGCGAACAATTTTCATATGATTTGTTACAATATTGTAATATTTTCAGCAGTCCTGTCTCGTCCCCTCTCTTCCCTCCACCAGTCGATTATTTATTGACTTTAATAGAGTTTCAATGTGATAGTGCTCCAACCGGCCATATCGCAATTTAAAGAATGACCCCCTAACAGCAAAATGTTTTAATGTAGTCTCTGTTTTGCCCAATGAATCACAGTTTCATAATTTCCCCCCATTTGATGTAGATTAGAATCAAAATAATGTTTACAGCCGTTCGAGATTGTCCCTCTTCCAACCATTCAGAACCATCGACCACCGCAGTGTTGATCCTCCCGGGCCGCTTACTTTTTTCGGGCCGCAATCTTCACCACCACAGGACTGCACTGCTTTCACGAGCGATTGTGGCAACAAAAACATTACATTTGGCTATATCTATAATTTGGACATTCACTTGAGTTTATTTGCATATTTAAATTAGCGTATTTCCCAGGTATCTTAGGTGTGTTTACAAGTATCTCACCACATGTTGTATAAAGGAGTGTGTTGGGATTTGAACAAGTCAATGGATGAAATACCCACTATTAACAGAAATTCATGGGGACCATGTATTAGATCATCATCCTCCTATCCCAATCCCTCCATCACCCCACCCTCCCCAATAACCATGATCTCCCCTACCCTTCCTAAACCTTCCTAAAGTCTCTCCAAAACCCTCCAAAGTCACCCAACTTACTGATTCAATTGCCTCCACTGTCAGACCAACCATGCCACCAACATGATTAAAACAGAAACCTGACCCTAACCCTTACCCACCAACCAAGCAAACTCTCAATGCACTTAACCCATAGCCTGACCATAATGTTCCCTCCCCTACCTACCACGATGACATCTTACAATTACTCTATAAGGTAATCTATATGTAACATGCTTTTGTTTTACTAACTAATGTACTGTACAACGCCCTGGATAAAGGCACTATGTAAATATTGTTAGAAATATAGCCAGGTTCCCCTCTGGGTGCCCTTCCCCCTCCCCCCCTTACCTCCGCTGCGGCTGGGGAGAGTGCAGCTAGTCAGGGAGGTTCAGGGAGGTTGCTGCTGGGTGAGTGGGTTTCCAGAGAACCGGGGCATACCCAACAAGCAGGGGCCGCCATGTTTGATTGTGCGCGCATGCGCAGAAGCAACTTGCGCATGTGCAGAGAGTGGTGAGGTCGCAGCAGCCATTAGAGAAGATCGCGCATGCGCAGTGCACCAGTATAGCGGTGGCCATTACATGCTGAGCTCCACAGGGGGACTACAATCCCCAGCAGCCACTGGGGCTGCAGGCACATGGGTACAGACAGCCAATAGGGCTGCCAGGATCTCGGCAACCTTAAGAGATACATTTGGCACGCTTGGAGAGCCACGCCAGTCAGAAGGGGAGCAGAGAGAGAACAGGTCTAGGGTCTAAGGACTAGGCCAAGTTTGCCCCCTTAAGCCCCAGGTAGGCCCTGAGACCCAAACAGCTGTGGGTGCTTTAGGGACAGGCGCCTCAGATAGGGACTTTGCCCCATTAGTTTATAGTGTTAAGGATACAGCAGGGACGCTGCACAGTACTTGCGGCCTGTGGTCTGGGACTACACCAACGTGAGATATAGAGACTCTCCTCACCGTGGGATACTCCAGCCGGAGTCCAACCACGCAGAGGTGGACGCCATCGTGGACCACGACCACATGGTACAGACTGATCTTATCAACGGCCAGCAGTACCCGGTGGCTGGAGCTCCCGGCAGGTATCCAATTCATCAAGTGCACCAACAAATCACACATATTCTGTGGGTAGCGCTCCGCACAATTTGGAGTGGGTTATGGCTCCTGTGAACACCGGGTGTTTAGGTGCCCAGGACACCTCAGTACTTTGGGGGAAACCTCACCAGGCTGTGGACAAGGTGGTTGGACAGTGGGGCACTGCGAAAGGGACGGCCGTGCGAGGTCCGCATAATATGTGTTATGCAGTTATCTATGTTCAGTAAACCTGTTATTATATACTAGTGTGTGTGTGTGTTCATTGGATTGGGTCCTGTGAACGGGTTATTCAGTGTGGCTTGGATCCCCCAAAGGTGGAGGCACTTTCACCAGAACGAATCAGGAACACCCCAGGCTCCCTGCAGCGGAGGATCTGGCCTCCTGTGAGCCTACAATAGTCACCCTAGACACAGGGGAAAGGGGGCTACATAAATAAATACATTTTTCTATTCTAGTTGGCTTATTTATAATATGCCAGTGAGTCATCTACAGTATATGAAATGTATTCAAATTCTTCAAGACATGCTATTGATTTTAGAACCATTTTTTGTATTACTGTAGGACTTTAGGAGCTATTTGTACAGTATGCACCTTACTGTAAGTGTGAATATTACTTGTACTTTGCCATTGAATGTATGCCTTTTTAACTAACCCCAGTGTGCTCTTCTTACTTCTTTTCCACCCTGAGAATGACCGGACTACCCATTTCTTAGCTAACAAGATAATGACAATGCTTTAACTGCTAACACCTGCCACAATATGGTTCCAATCCAAACAACAAAAATCCCCAGTTACCAACACATTACATGTGTGGTCTATCTGAAATTGGAAATATAATTAGAGAACTGAAAAGGAGGATAGGAGAATACAAGTCTAATGTTTTTCCATCAAAATCAATGAGAAGCAACCGCTAGAAATATTTTCCATAGAGACGCAATAATAAGCTTGACTTTTAATTTAACGACATTAAACATATTAAATAAACAGGTCATAGAGGCAATAAAGAATCCCTCCTCCGTGGGGAACCATTCTGACTATTCCACTTAAAGATGCAGTCTAGGACTACTGCTGGCGCGGTGCTCCTATCTTTTTATGCTTTAAGTTGCTCTTCTTATCGCTGTTTCTTTCCCCTGCTGATCAGGTTACTAAGTATATAGTATGTCTTTGACTCCTCACATTTTCTGCGCGCTTTGGTGCCTTATTTTTTCTAATGGACATACGTTTGTAATGGTTGCATTCTTTATAATTGTAGCCATGCTGTAAAAGGGTCTGCAGTTGTCTCTCCTGCTGGCAGTAAACCTGGTAAGTTACAGGGGTGCCAGCAGTAATCATGGAGGTTTGCCCTCACACCCTGGTGAGGTGCCCTATGTTTGGATGGGAGTGGCTACATACTCTGAGTCCACAGTTAGTGTCATCAGAGATGTGCCTGTTTCCTGAGGTATATAAGGCACCGCACTGCCCATAGTTAGAGTGTTGGGGGAGAGCGTTGGAGGAAGGAATATTCCTGTGTTGAGACTTGTGAATGTTCTGTGTTGAGACTTGTGAATGGAGGGCCCACTAGTGCAGTAACTAGTGGCCCGTTTCTACATCAAGTAGCATCAAGCCTAACAAGGCCACACTGTGTACAGGGACCTGGCACAGGGGTGATCTCCCTGTGGGGAGAGGTGATCCCACTCCATTGGGAGGGCGTACCTTTTCAAGGGACAGTACGGCGAGATGTGCGGCTGAGCTAACCGCTGCAAGGGGCAGTCTGTCCATACCATCATCAATAAAGATGCCCTGTTCAAAGACAACCCCACTGTGTGAGTGTGAAGTTACTCTCCAGTGGAAGTCACCACAAAGAAGGAGTTCCTCATCAGACCCATCTCCCTGCGGACGCAGAGATCCTGATGAGGTGGAGGCACTGCACGTGATATAGGTAGGACTCGCACACACTACCTCAGCTGCCTGCCTGGATTGACAATCCCCGAACACCATCATGCGGGAGACTCAGGAGTCCTGTTGCCGACAGGTGCACCACCAGACACGACCATGTAATGGGGGCTGGATAGACCACAGGGGCCAATATGAGATTGGGTGGGTCATACTAGAGGGAATACCCGTTACATTATCTTTACAGTACAAGCAATGTTCATCCAACAGCACAAGTTCATACTACTGAGTCATTCACATGAATTTCAATATCCTGCATGGGAACTATGCACTTAACATACAAAAATCTGTTGGAGAAAAATGTGTCCGAAATGTAAATTACTATCTACAAAGAGTGCAACACTTCAATCAGTGCCCAAAGTTTTACTTGTTAAAGTTTAGATTTAATATACAAAAAGAACAGTGCTTCGGTTGCAGAAAAAGATTATTTCAAGAAACATACAGTATAAAATGCACACCATTTCTTAAAATAAAAAGATACAATCAGAATGTAACTTATTATATCGCCAAACATTGATCAGATCTTTTCCCAAAGAGGTCATGGATCAGAATATGAGAATTCACGTATCTTGTTGACATCAGAAACATCTCTTGTTGAATTATGATTCATAATCCCAGCTACCGGGTTTATATTCTAAAAGGTTAAGATGGGGAAAAAGCGCTAATCTTCTAAATATAAAAAGAGCAATAGTATATAACCGTGATAAAAAATCTAAATAGTAACATACAGATAGATGTATAGACCCAGTAGATAGTCCAGGTAAAAAAAAGTCCAGTCCTGAATTGTCCCAGAAGAACAATATCCAGTCCCGCTGGCGGAGTGCATGAAGATGAGATTTTCATGTCCCTACAAGAAACTGGAAAAACATGAAAGATGGACGTCTTCTGGCTCATGGACCGGATTAATGCGGTGCAATGTATAAAAAAGGAGAGAAAATAGCGGTGTAACTTCGTACATAAGTTAGTACTGCCTAATTAGCTCAGTAAGAAACACAAAAGCGTGATGCAGTTGGTAAGATGTAAGGGATGACTATGGATAGACTGGTCTTCTGAATCCCTAACGATTTAGGAAGTGCTATGCTGTATCGTTATCAAAAAGACATATGAAATGCCATGGCATAAGAACGTTTTATTAAAATAAAAAATGTAAATAATAAAAGATAAAAATGTGAATATCCACTTACAAACACATCTTGTATTAAAAGCATTAAATACAAGGCTTTTCAGCACATCGTAGGTATTCCTCCTTTTATTCCTGATATTGTATTTGGAGCAATAGCAGGGGGAAAATACAGCTTGAGCGATCGGGCATAATTTTGGCCGCATGGACCACAATGCGCTTCACTTGTTAGTAAATCCCGCGTTTGGCTTCACCTTATAACGGGCGAGTCAAAAATGTCCCAATCAGGCGCTAAAGCTCACTGCTTAGTGCATAGCCCCCTATGAGTTTCAGGATGGGTGTTGCCGTGAAAGGGTTGTTGGATTGTGTCTAGGTAGAAAGGGTCAAGAGGTGCTGGCCACCCCAAAAATGTGTTCGGGAATCAGATCAGATTCACGGGGACATGTAGACACAGACCTCCAGGCAAAATCCTCCCTGGAAAGCAGCTGCGCGACTCACCGCCAGGTTTCCCTGCTTCAGCACAGACCAGATAGGTAAATGAGGGCAAAGGGATATGTGTATCCCGGGTACAGTTAGGGGTCCTTAGGTTAATGGGAGTCCCAAAGTATATACCCCAATCACCAGAACCAAGTATAGAGGTTCTGGGGTGCTTCAACCCTCGATAAGGTTGCAAGCTGATTTTATGCCGGGTCGGTACACAAAATAAGGAACAGCAAAAAAAGGCAAGACTGTGGAGGCAGAGAAGTGGTAAGTACAACACAATTGGTTCTATGCTCAGCCAATTTGCCAGTGGGGCAGCTATGCATAAGTAGAGGAGAGCATCCAATAATCAACCTGCAGCGTGGAGGTGTGTGCAACACGAGGGCTGTGGTTGAACAGAGTTCAGGTGGAGAGAGTGACTCAGAGTGCAGAAAAGCAACCGTGTGTGCTGATCGCGCGTCCATGCATGCGTGCCGCGCGCACCAAAGGTTGGCGCGAGGAGAGTTTATTTAGTGTTGGCGCGGGTGCGCCAGTAACACAGTGGTTGCCCGGCGTAGCTGGAGGTGGTAGCGGGCGGCGCGGAGGACCCTGTAGGGATTGTGGTGAGTGAGGAGTGCACCGATGTCGGCATGGTTCACTGAGCCTCACACCCAGATTCCAAGTGCCAAGACAGCAGTGGCAAATTCAAACTCACCATAAGATGCTCTTGGAGAAATAGACACGAGCCGGCTTCAGAAATTTCAAGGCCAAGTTCTGAAAAGAGAACGTTGCGGTTGCGCCTGGAACTACACTCCGAAAAGAGTACCAGGAGTTTTGGTACTTTCTCCCGGTCAAGGGATTTTGGCATCTCCGGAAGAGATACAGCGGTGGAGTCTGGTAACTCATGCCGATTTGAGTTCCAGGACTTTGCGGGCTAAACTCCGGTAACCTAAAGACATTGTTTTATGGACTGTAGAAGCTAGGAAAGGAAAGTGTTTTTGCATTTTATATTGTAATCTAGTGTGTGTACATCTGTTTCCAAGGAATAAATCACAATTTATTTTACCTCCCTGTTTTGCTCAATGTTACGATCCCGGTTTAAAAGGTGTAAATACCTGGTCTACTGTGACACATACACGTATCAGATCCAATCTACCTACACATAGGTGCATATCCACTAAGTTGATTTTACCCCTCTCAGCCCACTCAACTAGAGATCCTCTATCTAGACTAGAGACTACTTACTGTATTTGTGGACTCTGTAGGCTTGCTGATATCCTACAATCTCCCACACACCATTTTAGACCCCAGCATCAATATTTCTGCCGCTTAAGGGTCACTAAAGCATCGATTGCCGCTATTCATCCCCATTATTAAAATGTTATTCTATCAGTGTTTTAATATTATCATCATAATATCCAGCAGGGAGGGTGAGTGTCCACAACTGGATTTCCCTTTTCTGGTTTCAGTACTCACTATTATTTAACCCAGAGGGGCACCTCCCCCCCTATTTTCCTCTTAGCTGAGCGGGGGTTACCTCCCTTGTTTACCCTTAGGTAATGAATGGGTTAGCCCCTCCCGAATTATTCCAGGTGGGCCTAACCACCCACCCTGGAGCAACTACTCCCTTAACCCACCCGCTCTACCCCAAAAAACTAGGTACTTTGGTTTAACCCCTTCAGCATTCTTTAGTTTCTTTTATTGCTAGAAATCTTCTTTTAATTTTTATACTGTCTATGCTATTGTGCTTTTCGTCTTCTTTCTCCTGAGATCACAGGCACCCAAATGACCATCTACCCACCATTTGCCACAGACTTTGATATGCTTGATTTATTGGAATGTGAGTAGACACTTTGGAGGATTACGACTATTCTTATCACCAAGTCATTGCAATATTACCCTATTGCACCTCTTGTGTCTTCTTTTCCCTAGGTGCTATCTCCTGCATCCTTTTTCTTGGAAGACATCATATACTTGAAGACACATTTGAAACGCTTTCTTACCTAAGGGTGGAGTGGAGGACCTTTTATCATGTTTACTTTTTAACACTTCTGTGTGGATTTTCATCAGTCTAATGATTTGATAACTCACTAGGGTTTAATATTGTATTCACATATTATGCTCAGCTATTTAACCAACATTTTTACTGTCGTAAAACAGTAACGTGATTGTTGATTTTTAGCACATGATATCATGGAATTTTGTCCCCCAGCTTGGTACGGGTAAACTTTATGGTAGCTCCACCCTAGATCTTTTTTTGGGTTCAACTACAATTTCAGCCTGACATACAGACCAGGGAAGCAAAACATTGATGCTGATGCACTGTCTTGAATTCACAGAAATACTCAAGGTATGAATGGAAAATGGGAAGAAATTGCCGCAGCCGTAGTGCGCGTATTGTACAAACAAATTGAGATGCCGAGACGGATCACAAAAGCGAATTTAAACCGAGTAGCTGACAGTCTGCGAATATCCTCCACCGCCATATCCTCTCACCCTGCAGAATTAACCATGGAGGCTTTATCTCTGTTATACCGGCAGGATCTAGCACAAGCCCAACAGACAGACCCCAGTTTGAAGGAAGTATGGTCAGCCTTGAAGAACCAGAAGTCGGCTCGGACGCTCACCAGTATGCACTCTGAAAGTCAACTCCTCGTAAAGCAATGGCCTAATCTGGTGATCAAGAGCGGAGTGATGTTGAGTCGCCAAGAAGTCACAACACACCGTAACTAAGCAATTGGCACTTCCTTACAAGTATAGGCAGGTGGTACTCCATTCTCTCCATGACAATCGTGGCCAATTGAAAGTAGTGAAAGACCAATTCTATTAGCCCCGAATGACTCGGAATGTCGAAGAATATTGCAATAACTGTGGAAGGTGCGTGGATAGAAAGACTTTGCGTTCAAGGGCCACACTATTCACAAATATCACCAGCAGTGGATCACTGGATATGGTCTGCATGGACTTCCTGTCCTTAGAGCTAGACAGAAAGAATACGAGTAACCAGTAATATCCGAGTGGTCAAGGACCATTTCAGAAGTCTAGCAAGGAATTGTTGTGAGATTTCAGGTTTGTCCATGTGGGTTGGGAAATGAGTTACGTTAGGTTAAGTGACTTGAGTTGTATCTGGATGTTGTTGTTTTTAGGGTCAAGCCAATTACAGTTGAAATCCACAAGAACTAACAGCTCACTCTTCTCGTTCAGAGGAAATTGAGCCAAGAAACTGGATGATATCAGTCAGGGATTGTAGTGGGGCGGTACATGCCAGCAATAAGAACGGGATTAGAAAGAGGAGGCATGTTTTGCCAACTAGGATTTCAAAATAGGGTGGGTTTGGGGTGCAATTTAACAGTGTAAATTGTAAGGTGTCTGCAAAATAAAATAATACCCCTCCTCCTCTCTTTGACCTGTCTTTCCTAGAAATGGAGTATCCCTGAATGGCGATAGTTGCATCGAGGGTTTTAGGAGTTAGCCATGTTTCTGTGAGAATGATGACTTTGGGTTTATGTATAATACACCATGCCCTTAGTCCATTCAGTTTGGGCAGTAGGCTCTGGATATTTATATCGGCGACAGATAGACCTTTTTGGAATTTGAAAGTTGTATTCTCAAGGGTATGGGACAGAGTTGAAAAATGAGGGCCTGGGTTAAGTTCCATATCAACTGCTAAAAAGAGTAGCAGTATAAATAGAAATTTGAGTAGTTGTTTGCAAGTTGTAAATTTGTGATGTTTGCCATTAGAATGAGTAGTGGTCAGTGTACTGGTTTTCAGAGTTCTCCACCAATATTCAGTAGATAATTCAAAGCTTTTGAGTAATCCAGGCTGTATGATGATATTGGGTGTGGGCCAGGAGGGAGGTGTTTGTATTGAATAGCAAGAGTAACATTTCCATGAAGTCAACAGAGTTGAGATAAGTAGCATGTTCTTTATCACAGAGGTAGGTAACATTGCATGAAGCTGTTGTGAGCCAAGTGAGTGTGTGCAGAGTAAACAGCAGAGGTGTGTCTTTCCTTGCCAATTTTTTTTGCTGCATTTGCAATGCTGGGGTCTGTTTAGGGATTGCAGATAGATTTGGGGGACGGGCGAGGCAGTTGTGTGCAGTCAAGTGTTGGGTGAGGATGCAGTAAATAAAGTGTGCAGGGGCGGGGGGGTAAATGTTCAGGCTAACAAGCATGAGACAATAGCGTGGTGAGATAAGCTCACCATTTGTTGCCTTGTGCAGATGAATTTGCAGGAAGATCCAATCCCCAGTCCACCTGAAGTCCAACTACAGTCTAACTATATATTCACTTACAGATTCTCACTACAGTGTAACTACATAATCCCTTAAAGATTCACACTTTAAGATGCAACACTCTTAAAATACAAATTCTACACAGCAAAAACATTAAAAAAAAAGCTGTGTGCTGTGCACGCGCATTGTAAGTGAAACTTCTTTGACTTTTGTCACAGAAATTGTATTTGTGTTGGTGATGTTTTAATTAAAAATCAAAATACAATTTCATTGACAAAAAGCAAATAAATTTAACTTATAACGCGCGTGCTCGGCACACATCCCCTGTATTAGCTATTTGCACTAAGTGTGAATTCCTTGTGTGTATGTGTGTCAATCAGTGTGTGTGTGTGTGTGTATATGTGTGTGTCAGTCAGTGTGTGTGTGTGTGTGTATGTGTGTCAGTCAGTGTGTGTGTATGTGGGTGAAAAAAGGAAAAAACGGAGCACTGTATCCAAGCAAAAAGAACCACCAGGAAAGCGTATCCCATGAATAAAACCTTAATTTAA